>NC_091309.1:8889475-9149475 GCF_038502225.1 Cherax quadricarinatus
TCATAAACTTTCTAACACTTTTCTTTATTTAAATCAGGTTAAATACCACACGAATATTTAACTACATATAAGAAAACTGTCGCAACATGTTGGCTTGGCAGCGCCACGACACGTTGAAATCTGCACGAGGGTTCGGGAATGGGATGGCGTGAGAGTACACACACTAACTTGGCTCAGGTGTTGAAGGCAGCGATTATATGACAAGAGCTGACCTGACTGGCTCAGACGAGAGATAAGTAGCCATGCAAGGTTGTATACCTCCACTTACCATCATTCAAGCAACCCCCCCCTCCGCTCCCTTCTTTCCATCTACAACCCCTTCTACATAGCCACCCCCGCCCATCTTTGCATCTACAACACCCGTCTATACCCTCACACATGTTTCAGCTATCACCACTTACTCCTTCTTCCCCCCCCCCCTCTCCCCATCCCGACCATCTTGGCATCACCACCACCTTTACGTCCTCTCTCCCCCTACTGTCAGCACTCACTTGTTATTAAGAACCATTGAAGTAGTGTTTAGTTTGGTGTCGTTGAGACAGGTTTTCTCTGAGTTACTGCAACAGTTCATTTCCACTCTGTGTTTAATTAAACTTTCGCTTCTGGTTTCACTTTGTGATGAAGATATCGTCATGGAAGCCAATGGCCCAAAAACCGACAATTGACTAAAAAGTCAGTTGCAGAGAGGAATTGTATTGAGACATTTCGCCTTTAGACAGACTTTTTCGGTCATTGAAAAATCCAGCCCACGGGCGAAACATCTCGATGAAGTTCCTGGCTTCAGTTGTCTTTTTTCACCCAGATATCTTTATACTTTACATTTTCCACAGCGTGTGTGAGATCGGCCGACCCGAGTGTGGAGCGGGGAATCCAGGTTGCCCAGTACAGTTCATTGCCAGACGCGTAAAGAATACTTGACAAGACCCTCACGTGATAGTAACTCCAGCTCTGCTGGAACGACACTCTTGAAACTGCCGTAGCAGTCCTTAATGGAATATTTGACGATCTTCCCATTGCTCTACCGAAGTCTCCTAGCTCGGGCTGACGAAAGTTATCACTTGATTCACGAAACCCAGACTGTGTGCTGGAACAAGGCAGGGAAAGAAAAAAAAACGTGGCGAAACGTTTCCTGTAATAAATGTCCTGAACTGCACATTAGTGTCTTTTTCCATACCTTGTCGATATCATCGTACCATTTTTCAAGCCAGGGAAAACACGGGTAAGTTT
Source organism: Cherax quadricarinatus (assembly GCF_038502225.1). Taxonomy (NCBI): domain Eukaryota; kingdom Metazoa; phylum Arthropoda; class Malacostraca; order Decapoda; family Parastacidae; genus Cherax; species Cherax quadricarinatus. The sequence goes on from NC_091309.1 coordinate 8,890,703, forward strand.
TGTTCCCACTGCGCAGCTGTCGTGTAGCGCAGGTTAGCAGCGCACTACTGTTGTTCCCACTTCTGAGTAATAAAATGAAAACTCCCCCTTTTCTTTCTCCGGGAGCTTTGTCTGGCCGTTACAAAGCTCCTGGAGAGAGAAACGTTGCCACAATAAAATGTCACATTAGTTGCACTTGTGTCCTTTTACCTAACATATTGTCGGTAATTCTACCTACCTGGACCCCTCAAGGGTGGTTCTTTGACGCTGGTGAGGGGCTTTTGATCTAGGGAATTGGATCTGTGCTCCAGTTTCCTGAATTTAGCCTGAATGCCTCCCATTCCCCCCACCCCACATGCGCTGTATAATCCTACAGGTTTAGCGCTCCCCATGATTATAATAATTATAATCTATTTACCTGGAGGGCATTCTGGGGATCAACGCCCCCGCGGCCCGGTCCACGACCAGGCCCCCCACTACCAAGATTATTACAAAAACTCCCCTGCCTCTGGTCCTTAGCATCTCTATCCTCCCCCCCCCCCATCCCTATCCCTCTTTCACCCTCTCCACACCCAGCCACCACCCTCCATCCACCATCCATCTACCCTCCATCGACCTCCACGTGTGGCCTGTTGGTTGCTGTCTAAGCTATTTTTGCCACTGCCAAATATACCTTGTGTGCTGTCACTCGTGTGACAGCTCTAACTGGACTAACTTTACTGTCCACTACCTCTTCATTTATTCATTGGTCGACTCCTCCACTTCTTTCTTTCTACCATTTCTTCTTCGCTTCTCCTATTTTCTCAAGTATTTTCAGAGAAAGTGGGAAGGAAAGTAATTTTATAATTTTACTCGTCCTGATGAGAGAGAGAGAGAGAGAGAGAGAGAGAGAGAGAGAGAGAGAGAGAGAGAGAGAGAGAGAGAGAGAGGGAGGGAGAGAGAGGGGGGAGGCAGGGAGGGAGAGAAGAAAGAAGGGAAATATGCGAGTTAATGGAGAGAATGAAGGGTAAGGGAGTTGATAAAAAGGAAGAGAGAATGGGAGACTACAGAAAAACTAAGATATGAATGAGGTGGATAGGAAAAAAAGTTGGGTAAGTTATGGGGAGTGTGAAAGTAGGGGGAGGAGAGGAGGGGATGTAGTGAGTGATAGTAAGTTTGAGTGTCCAGACGTGAATTTAGTTCAAAACCGCCCATACCCCGCCTTCCATTCTGGAATTTCCGGTCGCTGAGTTATGAATATTTCTGTCTCTCTCTATCTCTCTCTATCTCTTTCTCTCTCTTTCTTTCTCTCTCTCTCTCTCTCTTTCTCTCTCTCTCTCTCTCTCTCTCTCTCTCTCTCTCTCTCTCTCTCTCTCTCTCTCTCTCTCTCTCTCTCTCTCTCTCTCTCTCTCTCTCTCTCTCTCTCTCTCTCTCTCTCTCTCTCTCACACTCACACACCCCTTGGTGTGGTTTGAGTATTACCTTGATTGTGTGTTGACCTCACAGATCTACACTGCCAGAACAACTGTGTATTGAGCTTCGTCAAGGCTGATAAAGCTCTACACAGAGCGAAACGTTGTCGCAATAAAAACTTGTTCTGGAGCGTTTTTTTTTCTGTTGTCGGGAGTCTTGCCCTTGGACTAGTGTTGAACAGGCGAGTGATGTAGCTACTGTTATATACTTTGAAGAGGATCCCAGCAGGGGGTCGAAATATACAGATCAATTAATTTCCATAGTTTATCTTCACTAGGGAGCTTTGGTATACCTTTGATGAGATTCCAGTGTTATTCTACACCCGCAGCCCGGCCTTGGGGCAGGCATGTTTGGTGCTTGCTTGGTCAACCAGGCAAGCTAGCAGCCAGCTGGCACGCACACTCCATCGCAGTTTGCATTATCTTACTAGATTTGTTAGTATTTTGTGTCTATAGGCTGATGGTATTTAGTTTACTTTGTGCAACAAGATGATGTGCATTTTACACCTTGTGTGAATTACAAGCCTGGCCCAGGGCCGGGCTCCGGGAGTAGAAAAACACTGGAAACTCACCAGAGGCATGTGTGTCAGCATAGTTGCTGATCCCCTGTATTTGTATATGTTATCTAAGTATCGTAGTACCATCCATATGTTTTACATAGTTGACCCCTTGCTAGGCTAAGTGACTAGCTTGTGTGACGTCACCTGATGCCGCATGTGAGCGCTGCGCTCCCGGTCTCCTCACTCTCTCAACCCTTAAGTCTACGACAAGGCAACACGGCAAGGCTGCTAATATAAGTGTTACCATCCACAAGTGTGTTTAACTCCAGCCATCATATCTCCACGAACCCTCCCAACATATGAAAGGTAGAGTATCATGGGGCGCACGACATTTAACTTGCCTTAGGACCAGTTTTAACATAATTTGACTCAAACCAGTCTTGAATGGCTGGTTTGTCTTACTTTTATAAGTAAAGTTTATCTTATTTATGGCGGCCGTCTTAGATTGCCCAAAATGGCATCTAACGTTATTTTGAATGATTTTTTTATATATTTTCCGGGTTATATTTATTCTATATTAGTGAAAGTGGATTTTTATGTCATACAACGCCGCTTGGCGAGTTTATGTAGCACTAGGCTGGAATACTTCTGTGCACAAATGGCCCCTTCAAAGCAGGCGAAATTGCAGATCTAGATAATATACAGAGAACTTTCACTGTACGTACAAGTACAGCCACCTCAATTGCTGGGACTGTTTGAAGTTCTTGAACGCAGGCGAGAAAGATGCATCATAATTTACACCTGGAAAATCCTAGACGAACTAGGCCCAAATTGCACACGGGAATCACTCCCTCTGAAAGCAAAAGAATCTGAAGGCACTGCAACATCCCCCTCCTAATGAAAAGCAGGGGTTTCCTTAAGTACACTAAGAGATAACACTAAGTCTCAGGGAGCCAAGACTGTTATACTGCCTCCCAGCATACATAAGGAGGATTGCCAGTAGACCCCAGGTTGTCTTCAAGAGGGAGCTGGAGAGATACCTGAAGTCAGTACCTGACCAGTCGGGCTGTGGTTCGTACGTTGGATTGCGTGCAGCCGGTAGTAAGAGCCAGGTTGATCAGGCCCTGATCCACCACGAGGCCTGGTCACGGACTGGGCTGCGGGGGCGTTGACCACAGGAAATGCCCTCCAGGTAAACTCCAGGCAGGGAGACCGTTCATTCTGGGTTAGAAACTCAAATACTTGATACACCGTAAGTGATATCAACTCCTTTCCTGGCTGTTGGAACCTTCAGGTATTACTATATATGAGAGAGAGAGAGAGAGAGAGAGAGAGAGAGAGAGAGAGAGAGAGAGAGAGAGAGAGAGAGAGAGACAGACAGAGAGAGACAGAGACAGACACGAATTTATTAACTTTTTTCACTAAGGTATTTGAGGAGGTAGATCATGGTAACGAATATGATATTGTGTATATGGACTTCAGTAAGGCTTTTGACAGGGTCCCACATCAGAGACTATTGAAGAAAATTAAAGCACATGGAATAGGAGGAGAAATTTTTTCCTGGATAGAGGCATGGTTGACAAATAGGCAGCAGAGAGTTTGCATAAATGGGGAGAAATCAGAGTGGGGAAGCGTCACGAGCGGTGTTCCACAGGGGTCAGTGTTGGGCCCCCTGCTGTTCACAATCTACATAAACGACATAGATGAGGGCATAAAGAGCGACATCGGCAAGTTTGCCGATGACACCAAAATAGGCCGTCGAATTCATTCTGACGAGGACATTCGAGCACTCCAGGAAGATTTGAATAGACTGATGCAGTGGTCGGAGAAGTGGCAGATGCAGTTTAATATAGACAAATGCAAAGTTCTAAATGTTGGACAGGACAATAACCATGCCACATATAAACTAAATAATGTAGATCTTAATATTACGGATTGCGAAAAAGATTTAGGAGTTCTGGTTAGCAGTAATCTGAAACCAAGACAACAGTGCATAAGTGTTCGCAATAAAGCTAATAGAATCCTTGGCTTCATATCAAGAAGCATAAATAATAGGAGTCCTCAGGTTGTTCTTCAACTCTATACATCCTTGGTTAGGCCTCATTTAGATTATGCTGCACAGTTTTGGTCACCGTATTACAGAATGGATATAAATTCTCTGGAAAATGTACAAAGGAGGATGACAAAGATGATCCCATGTATCAGAAACCTTCCCTATGAGGATAGACTAAGGGCCCTGAAACTGCACTCTCTAGAAAGACGTAGAATTAGGGGGGATATGATTGAGGTTTATAAGTGGAAGACAGGAATAAATAAAGGGGATGTAAATAGTGTGCTGAAAATATCTAGCCTAGACAGGACTCGCAGCAATGGTTTTAAGTTGGAAAAATTCAGATTCAGGAGGGATATAGGAAAGTACTGGTTTGGTAATAGAGTTGTGGATGAGTGGAACAAACTCCCAAGTACCGTTATAGAGGCCAGAACGTTGTGTAGCTTTAAAAATAGGTTGGATAAATACATGAGTAGATGTGGGTGGGTGTGAGTTAGACCTGATAGCTTGTGCTAACAGGTCGGTTGCCGTGTTCCTCCCTTAAGTCAATGTGACCTGACCTGACTAGGTTGGGTGCATTGGCTTAAGCCGGTAGGGACTTGGACCTGCCTCGCATGGGCCAGTAGGCCTTCTGCAGTGTTCCTTCGTTCTTATGTTCTTATGTTCTTATGAGAGAGACAGAGAGAGAGAGAGCTTGTCAATAAAGCTAGGGATCCTTAACCTAACCTTGTCAAACTCTGTATAAAAAAAAAGAGGGAGGGGCCCCATTGGAAATAAAATAAGTCTCATTCTCTGACTTCTTTGGGTTATCCAATGTATGATAATTGTACTTATGTGTACCTGTGCCTAAAGAAACTTACTGGAGAGAGGGGAGGAATGGGAGAGGGAGGGAGGGAGGGGAGGGAGAGTATGTATGTACATGTTTGCGAGGGATCTGTAAGGGGGAATAGGGAGAGGGGATGGATGGAGAGAGAAAAGGGAGGGGACAAGATGGGTGTAGGTAGGTAGGATCAGGTGTGCGAGTAACAGGTGTTGGAGGAGGGTGCCTGAGGCACTTCCTACAGCCTCCAAGGGTAAAGTAGCCCCACTTCAGGCCCATCCTGGTTACTGCCCTATCCTGCCTTGCCTTGCTTTGCCCTACCCTACCCTACCCCTACCCTACCCTACCTTACCCTGCCATCCCAGCCCTGCCCTGCTCTGCCCTGCCCTGCCCTGCCCTGCCCTGCCCTGCCCTGCCCTGCCCTGCCCTGCCCTGCCCTGCCCTACCCTACCCTACCCTACCCTACCCTGCCCTGCCGACACAGAAGACTGATAGTAAGGTCTTTCTTTGTAGGTGTGTGAGGAAGCAATATTGCTGGTTCAAGACTTCCTCTCCCATACTAACTTCCCACCCTGCTCTCAAACCAGCCTCGTACTCCTCACTCCCCCTAAAACAACCTCCCACTCCTTCCTCCCCAACACAGTCTCCGAATCCCTTCCTTGACCTCCCACCCCCTCCCTTACCCACTAACCTTGTTCTTTAGTTCCTCCCTTAATTAAGGGAAAGGGGTTACCAGACTGTAAACTCATCACAGGTAAAGATGAAACATCTTAAAAGTAAAGGAGAATAATAATAATAATAATAATAATAATAATAATAATAATAATAATCATTATTGTTATTGCTTAAAACTAGGGAGGATATAATAAAAATAACTGATTGGTAGTGTGACTTTTTTTCAGGTATGTGAAGTTAGGTGGTGGTGGTTATGTTGCTGGTGGTTGCTCTCAGACAAACGATGCTCCAGTGTTAACAATCTTTCTTCTTTCTTTCAGTCCCTTCCCATTTCCTTCAGTCATTAACCATTTCCTTCAGTGATCCTTTCTTTCCTCAGTTTCCCCTCTTGTTCATTCTTCCCGCCATTTTTCTCTCTTCTTCCTCACAGGGGAAACATGGGTAACTTTTTTCCCCGCTACGTAACTGTCGTATAGTATATTGTAGCAGCACATTGCTGATGTATCCACTGAAGCACAGTAAAAAATCTACAGCCTACGCTTCTTTTCCCTCTCGTTCCCTCCCTCCCGCCTTCTCTCCCTCCCTTCCTTCCTTCCTTCCCTCCCTCACCCCCATGGCTGTTCTTCCCCTCGTGTCCCCTCTACACACCCTGGTTGCTAACAACATAAAGGCAAGTGTTGAGGTACTGGCGGGTACACATAAGCAGGCAGTGTCCAGGTAATGTTTTCACTTAACCATGATGTTTGTTGACACACTCAGGTGTGTTGACTTAGGTGCACGTGTGTGTGTGCGCGCGCGCGCGCGTGCGCTGGTCTGTACTGAACAGCAGGTACTTGTGAGTGGGCTGAGAGACTGCTCCTGGACCCGTCTTTTAATTAAATTGGTTTGGCTGACGTCTTGATTCTGGCTTTTAGGATCAGTTATACCTGCTCTTGAAGCTTAGTATTTAATGGCTCTCCACTTCGGTCATCTAGCTCATTCTACTTTTCTCCCTAAGATTAAAGAAATACTTCTTGACGTCCGTGTCGTTAGCCTCCGCCTGTTGCCCTCTTTCACAAGTTCTTATTTCTAGCAGCCTGTCCACTTTATCAGTCTACCTGGAGGGTGTTCCGGGGGTCAACGCCCCCCGCGGCCTCCCAGTGGATTAGGGCCTGATCATCCAGGTTGTTACTACTGACTGCACTTTGTCCAACGTACGAACCACAGCCCGGCTGATTCGGTACTAACGAGGTATCTGTCCAGCTCCCTCTAGAAGGCAGCCAGGGGTCTATTGGTAACTCCCCTTATGGCTGCTGGGAGGCTGTTGAACAGTGTCTCGCAGTATTTGACCATCGTTAGCATTGTTTTTCCCTTTTCCTCTTTTCCACGGTCGTGGTCTTCGTGTCTCCACCACGTATTAGATTCCTCTCGGTTCTTTGACAGGTCTGATTCCTAACCTTTTGCACATGTTGGTATTATAGGTGTATAATTAAGAGTCTTGAGGAGAGCCCAGGCTTGCCTTATCCAGTCCGCTATATGCCTAGCGTGAGTGAGAATGAACGCTATGGCCTACTGCTCACATGTGAGGATCTCGTGACGTCACAGCTAGCAAGGGAGCATATCTGTAAAGAAGCTGGCATCTATACCAGTGTACTACACAATTAACATTGTTGACATTGGATCAGGTGAGGGTTTGAGGGTTCCTAGCTGCGCTGGATACTCCAAGTTGGTTCTAACCTACATCTTGTGTAAAATAACCATAATTTTTAAAGGGGTGGACTGGTAAGCCAGCGGAAGGCCTCTGTCAAATGGCCAAAAGCTCCAGCTGCGGGTCATTACCTGACTAAGACCCGCGTCAGGAAACGCTTGTCCTGTTTCCTGACGAACCTTACCTAAACTAACGTTTATCTTGTATGGTGTCTTAAGTAATTATTTGTTTAAAAATTTATTTAAAGTTGTTATATTTGCCGTCTTTCATACATTGCCTGTTTTATCCGGCTTGTGTGCCTCTGGCGATGTTTGCCCTGATACCGACTCTTATGTCAGCTGTTAATGTGAGCGGGTTTCTCCTTTCCACTGCCTATTTTCGATCTCAGGTTTTCTCCGTCTGATCTTCGTTACGATATTTAAGTCGCATTTGAATTTCGCCTGAAGAAGGTTGCTGAGCGGGCGAAACATCTGTTGCGGGTCTCTTACTGGCCTTTATCATCTTGCACTTGTTCAGGTTGAGCTGAAAAGCGATTAATACGTTTTTCTGCATCCTGAAACATGAATTGTACCCAACTCTGCCTTTTCTTGTTTCGTCTCTGCAACTCCATTGTAAAACTCTAACAGATTTATCAGGTCTATCCCGTCCATAAAACAACCTTGGGGTTTTCTGGTAAATCGACTAGGAAATGCAGAATAAATCCATTGAAGAAACAAGTTCCACCGAACAAAATTAGGGAACACTGTCAGCGTCTTGGTACAAGACAGTGAAACATATGTAGAAGTTTTCAAGAGAAAACTGCTGTCTCCTGTAAGTGTGATCAGCACCAACAGTCTGCAGTATATCGTTGGCACCACAGCACACCACTCTCTCCCTTAACTGGAGGTTACCTGGAGGTTATTCCGGGGATCAACGCCCCCGCGGCCCGGTCCATGACTTCTTAATGAGCTCAATTGGTTTTCCTGTATATACTTTGTTATAGGTTAGATTAATGTAATAAAATATAAACTATATTTGTAGGAGGGAGCAAGATTGGTGTGAGGAAGGAGTGTTTAGAGGTGGGGGGGGGGATATATATATAGGAAGCAAGGGGCAGAGGCATGGGTGAGAGAGGGGCAGTGGCAGGGAGAGGGCTGAGAGAAGGGCATGGAGGGAGGGAGGGAGGGCTGAGAGGAAACTTACCATACTTATAAGATGACAACCAGTGTCTCTTAAAGACGAAGGATTCCACTGTTCTACTTACGTCCGCCTGCAGGCAAGAAGGGAGTCACTGTGTGTGTGTGTGTGTGTGTGTGTGTGTGTGTGTGTGTGTGTGTGTGTGTGTGTGTGTGTGTGTGTGTGTGTGTGTGTGTACTCATCTAGTTGTGGTTGCAGGGGTCGATTCACAGCTCCTGGCCCCGCCTCTTCACTGGCCGGTACTAGGTCACTCTTCCTGCTCCATGAACTTTATCGTACCTCTTCCTAAACCTGTGTATGGATCCTGCCTCCACTACATCACTTCCCAAACTATTCCACTTCCTGACAACTCTGTGACTGAAGAAATACTTCCTAACATCCCTGTGATTCATCCGTGTCTTCAACTCCCAACTGTGACCCCTTGTTGCTGTGTCCTATCTCTGGAACATCCTGTCTCTGTCCACCTTGTCGATTCCTCTCGGTATTTTATATGTCGTTATCATATCCCCCCTATCTCTCTTGTCCTCTAGTGTCGTTAGGTCGATTTTCCTTAACCTCTCTTTGTAGGACATAGTCCTTAGCTCCGAGACTAGTCTTGTTGCAAACCTTTGCACTTTCTCTAATTTCCTTACGTGCTTGGCTAGGTGTGGGTCCCAAACTGGTGCCGCATACTCCAATACAGGCCTAACGTACACGGTGTACAGGGTCCTGAACGATTCCCTATTGAGATGTCGGAATGCTATTCATAGGTTTGCTAGGCGCCCATATGCTGCAGCAGTTATTTGGGTGATGTGTGTGTGTGTTTACTCACCTATTTGTGGTTGCAGGGGTCGAGTCATAGCTCCTGGCCCCGCCTCTTCACTGATTGTTTCACGAACTTTATCAAACTTTGTCTTAAAACTATGTATGGTTCCTGCCTCCACTACGTCAAGTGCTTGGCTCTTCCACTGCCTGACAACTCTGTGACTGAAGAAATACTTCCTAACACCCCTTTGACTCATCTGAGTCTTCAACTTACAGTTGTGACCCCCTTGTTTCTGTGTCCCATCTCAGGAACATCCTGTCTTTGTCCACCTTGTCTATTCCGCGCAGTATTTTATATGTCGTTATCATGTCTCCACTTACCCTCCTGTGTGTGTGTGTTAGTTAGTTACCATTTTGTCCTAGGCACATGTCGATTAGACACTAGGCCTGTTGTGTGTGTGTGTGTGTGTGTGTGTGTGTGTGTGTGTGTGTGTGTGTGTGTGTGTGTGTGTGTTTTGTGTTGTGTGTGTACTCGCCCATATGTGGCGGCAGGGATCAAGTCACAGCTCCTGGCCCCCATTATGATGTGCGTGCTTTCGTGTGCTTGTACTCTCGAGTTGTTTTTGCTGGGGTCGACACTCAGCTCCTGACTCAGCCTCCTAGACCACTTTTGTATTACATATGGTCTCTTTTTGCCTTATCCACTCTTGAAGCTATGCATTGAATTTGCCTCCACTGCTGCCTCATCGATGTCATTCCACTTTTCAACTACCCTGAGACTAAAACAAATGCGTCCTTACATCTCTTTGGCTCATTTGTGTCTTCAACTTCCACCGTTGTTTCCTTGATCCTTATCTGCCCCATCAGTTCATCTTAAAATTTTGTATTATGGGCAATTTGATCCGTTTAGAAGCAGGTAATTATGTGACAGTGGTAATCAGTGTTCTATCTTTAATTCTTCTCCATTAGAACTTCAGCCATCACTAGGTCGTGTATCCACAGGGTCTATTAGGTTGTGTTAGCTAGCAATAGTGTTGAATGAACAATTACCAGGTTGAGAGACAGGAGCGACCTCTTATGAACTCGTTGATCTGCGTTGTGTACTTGTTGTGATCCCACGTGATTGACAATTTAGCTTAAAACCCTTTCAAAGGTCTTAATAAAGTGGGACGTCAGCGCCATTTTTAGATTTTTTTTTTTGTAGCTGTTTTACTGCTACTTGTGGAGCTGAGCAATATTAGTGTTTTTTAATGGCTGTGTGATGGCTTCAGGATCTAGGCTCCCTTTCCGTACAATATTTAAGGCAAGAGAGAGTGGTTTCTTGCAAGTTTTCATGAATATGGAGTTCCAGGAGTTGGGCGTGGAGCGGAGTGCATGATTGCAATTGGTGGTTTCTTCGAAGTCAGATTTAAGGTTACGGTATATCAGAAACTTCAGAGATGTCTATAGCATTTTGTCTCGTTAATGAAGAACTCTTTTTGAGTCGTTAACCCTTAAGCTGATTAGTGACTCGCTGAACACTGACTCGTTTAGTGACTAGAGTATTTCACTTATTCTTTGTTGTCTTCAGTGTGTGTTCTATATTTTTTTAAATAAAATCCCGATATTAGATGTCGTTTTTTGACCTGGATTTTACATAGGAAAAAAATATTTTGGATTTCGCTGGATGGTTTTTTGCTCCGTCAGTCTCTCTTGAGTGTTCGGTAGGATCATTCAGGTCCAGCTCAGTCTTCTCCATTTCTCTGACCAATGTTTCTTTTCAGAAATTCAGCGATCTCTAGTCTTAGAATATAGAGGTGGTAGTTGTGGTGGTGGTGGTAGTAGTGGTGGTGGTAGTGGTTGTAATAGTGGTGGTGATGTGGTGGTGGTGGTGATAGTTGTGGTAGTGGCGGAGACTCTGCTAGATTATAATATACAGTGACTCTCCGGCTCCTTTTCTATTGTCTTTTATCTTGCCACATAACACATTTTGTGTGTTGCCGGAGAATGTGTTGCTTGTTTTGCGTTGCTGCATTTGTGTTGCAGCTCTGTGGTGTAGCATGTGTTGTTGCTTGTATTTTTACTCCATGTTATTTTGCTACTGCCTGTGTTGTATTGTCTTTCTGTGTGTTGTTGCCTGTGTTGTGTTGCGTTGCTATATGTGTTGCTTTTGCATGTTGATGCCTAGTTTGTTTCTGTGTTACACTTCCCTGTTGTTTCTGCCTTTGAGGTATTGTTGCTCCCAGTTTTGTTGCTCCTCCCCATTGTGTTGCTCCTCCCCATTGTGTTGCTCCTCCCCGTTGTGTTGCTCCTCCCCGTTGTGTTGCTCCTCCCCGTTGTGTTGCCAGTGTTAGTGTTATGACTGCCTATATTATGAAGGAACTTGTGGGGCTATAAGATGGCGTCCGCGATATTCCTGTTCTCTCGGTAATGTCGTCTGTCTGTGTGGTGTCAGGCTTCTGTCTGTCAGAACTGTTAGGATCGTCTGTCTGCTGGCCGGCAGGCTTCTGTCTGAGCTGTTAGGTTGTTTGTCAGTCCCATGAGGTTGTCTGTCTGCTCGTTAAGTTCCTGTCAGTTTGTCTGAGCTGTTAGGCTGTCAGAGAGCTGCGAGATTGTCCATCTGTTCATTTGTCTGTGAACTTTGTCTCTGGATGTGGAATGTTGTGATGTCACGCTGTTTTAGTTTTGCTGTTAAGATGTTGTATTTGTGCTGTCATTTCGTAGGTCAAATGTTGTCTAAGTTCTTAGTTATTTTGTTGTTGTTGGTCATATAGGAACGAAATCTAAGTTGTAAAATCAAGTATCAGTAACAAGGAATGAAGGTGTTACATCTTCGGGTAAGAACAGCGAGTGGAGGTACATGATGTGGCATATGGTGTGCAGGGTGTTGTTACACATGGTGTGGCATCAGAGAGAGAGAGAGAGAGAGAGACGTACTAACACCCACAGCCACAGTGTGGCTGTGGGTGTTCGCTGTGTAAAATGTGCCGCCGTTTTGCCTGTCTGTAACAAATATTTGAGGAACAGCAGCGCGTGTGAGCGGGAGGGCGTGATATTACCTCCCTTGTGGTGACGTGTACTTAGCCGAGTGGTGACGTATACTTAGCTCAGTGGTGACGTGTACTTAGCTCAGTGGTGACGTGTACTTAGCTCTGTGAAGACCTGTTTGTGTGCTCTCTGTGAATCTGTACCAGGATGCCCTCTCTTGAGCAACTTTACCAGCAGCTGAGAGAAGAGCTCAGAGTTGCTAAGATGGAGATACGGCGATTAACGGAGGAGAACAAGAGGATTCGTAGTAATCCTTCTGTTGTGAGTCCCCAGGTTAAGAGGGGAGCTTGGTCAGTGGCCGGGCAACATGGAACCAAGCTGAAGATCAAGAAAACGGTTGGAGAGGCAGAAACAACGAGAAACCAGAAGACTACCGTGGAAACTTCCAACTCATTCTCGGTGCTACCTGACGAATGTGAGTGTTCTACTGGGAATGCCACAACGAGCACCAAAGAAGCATTGGCAGACGTGAGTAAGACATCCCTAGAAACCCCAACGAAGACCATCGAGAACGTCTTGACGAATTCTACAAGTGGTGTAATGCTACTTTGGGAATGTGAGTCGACTACTCGGAGCATCACGACGGACGACGCCAAGGAAGGTAAAAACATTGTTGTTGTTGGGGATAGCCAGATTAGGTACATGGATAGGGCATTCTGCTTGAAGGATAGGAGTAGGAGGCAGAGAGTGTGTTTTCCTGGGGCTGGGATGAAGGATATTGTTAGCCGTCTGGATGACATCATGAGAGGTAATGGGAGCAATCCTATTATCTGTCTGTGCTGGAGGCAACGATGTTGGCAGACGTAGGAGTGAGGACCTGATTAGCAGGTATATGTCAGCAATAGAGATAATTAGGAGGAAGGGTGGGAAACCTGTCATATGTGGCATTTTGCCAAGGAGAGGAGTTGGAAATGAATGGTTGTCCAGAGCAATTGGTGTCAATTGCTGGCTGGACAAATACTGTAAGGAAAATGCGGTAACATTCATTGACAACTGGGACCTCTTCTATGGCAGAAATGACATGTATGCCAGGGATGGGGTTCACTTATCTAGGTGTGGGGTGGGAGCACTGGCCAACGCAGTGGAGGGAGCTGTTAGGTCTTTAAACTAGGAATAGTTAGTGGTATGGGTTTTGGCGGGAAAACTGTGAAGTCACAGGGTAGTAACATGAGTACTAGGAGAACTAGTAATAGGCAAAATGAGGTGGATATTGGAAAGCCAGTGGCACTAATTGGCAAGGACAGTAATAGGTTTAGTGGAATAACAGAAAGGAGCAGGAAGGGTAAAGAGAGAGGAGGGTCATTAAATATTTATTACACAAATAGTCGCAGTGCTAGGAATAAGATGGACGAGTTGAGACTAGTTGCTAGTGCAGGTAACATAGATGTATTTGCCATTACTGAGACGTGGTTTAATTCAAAAAGTCGGGACATGCCTGCAGAATGTCACATTCAGGGTTTTAAATTGTTCCAAGTAGATAGAAGTATCGGGAAGGGGGGTGGGGTGGCATTGTATGTCCGAGATCGCTTGAACTGTTGCATAAAAACGGGTATTAAGTCTGAAGTAGCACATAGAGTCTGTTTGGATAGAATTTTCAGAGGGGCATGGAAAGTTAATTTTAGGTGTGATATACCGTCCCCCAAATTTAGATAGGGACCAGGGGAGACTACTATGGGAGGAAATTGTTAGGGCCACAAGGCACGATAATGTAGTAATTCTAGGAGACTTTAACTTTAGTCATATTGATTGGAATTTCTTGACTGGGAATTTAGAATCATACGTTTTCTTAGAAGTAGTTCAGGATTGTTTTTTGAAGCAGTTTGTGACAGAACCTACAAGGGGTAATAACCTGCTTGACTTAGTTCTGGCAAACAATGAATCCCTTGTTAATAATTTAGAAGTTTCAGAGGAACTGGGTGCTAGCGACCACAAATCAATTACATTTAGAATTGAATGGAAGTATGATAGTAGGGATAACTCAGTAACAGTCCCAGATTTTCGCTTAGCAGATTACGATGGGCTTAGAGAACACTTATCTGTTGACGGGGGTAACGAAGAGAGCTATCAATATGACAGTTTTCTGAACACAATACATGCTGCTCAAAGAACGTTTATCCCTTATAAAGAAATTAGATCAAATAGAAATGACCCAAAATGGATGAATAATAGGCTGAAATATCTACTACCTGGAGGTTACCTGGAGGTTATTCCGGGGATCAACGCCCCCGCGGCCCGGTCCATGACCAGGCCTCCCGATGGATCAGGGCCTGATCAACTAGGCTGTTACTGCTGGCCGCACGCAGTCCGACGTACGAGCCACAGCCCGGCTGATCCGGCACTGACTTTAGGTATCTGTCCAGCTCTTGAAGGCAGCCAGGGGTTTATTGGCAATTCCCCTAATGCTTGATGGGAGGCTGTTGAACAGTTTTGGGCCCCGGACACTTATGGTGTTTTCTCTTAGTGTACCAATGGCGCCCCTACTTTTTATTGGCGGCATTTTGCATCGCCTGCCCAGTCTTTTACTTTCGTAGGGAGTGATTTCTGTGTGCAGATTTGGGACCATTCCTTCCAAGATTTTCCAAGTGTAGATTATGATACATCTCTCCCTCCTGCGTTCCAACGAGTACAAGTCAAGTGCTTCCAAGCGTTCCCAGTAGTTAAGGTGCTTGACAGAACTTATACGTGCAGTAAAGGATCTCTGTACACTCTCTAGATCTGCGATTTCATCTGCTTTGTATGGAGATGTTAATGTACAGCAGTATTCCAGCCTAGAGAGAACAAGTGATTTGAAAAGGATCATCATGGGCTTGGCATCTCTCGTTTTGAAAGTTCTCATTATCCATCCTATCATTTTCTTTGCACGTGCGATCGTGGCACTGTTGTGATCCTTGAAAGTGAGATCCTCAGACATTACTACTCCCAGGTCCCTTACATTATTTTTCCGCTCTATTGTATGGCCGGAGTCAGTAGTATACTCTGTTCTAGTTATTATCTCCTCCAGTTTTCCATAACGGAGTAGTTGGAATTTGTCCTCATTGAACATCATATTGTTTACCGTTGCCCACTGGAAAACTTTGTTTATATCTTCTTGGAGGTTAACCGCGTCCTCAGCAGATGACAGCCTCATGCAGATCCTAGTATCATCCGCAAAGGATGATACGGTGCTGTGGTGTATATCTCTGTTTATGTCTGATATGAGGATAAGGAATAAGATGGGGGCGAGTACTGTGCCTTGTGGAACAGAGCTCTTCACTATGGCAGCCTCCGATTTAACTCTGTTGACCACTACTCTTTGTGTTCGATTTGTTAGGAAGTTGAAGATCCATCTCCCCACTTTCCCAGTTATTCCTTTAGCACGTATTTTATGGGCTATTACGCCATGATCGCATTTGTCAAATGCTTTTGCAAAGTCTGTGTATATTAGGGCTGTGTATATACTAGGGCATAAGAAAGGAATTTATAGGCGTATCAAAAGAGGTGAGGGTCATCTTATGAATCAGTATATTGACATTAAGAGGGACATTAAAAAGGGGATAAGAAAAGCTAAAAGGGACTATGGAATTAAAGTTGCTAGGGATTCTAAAACTAACCCAAAGAGTTTTTTCCAGGTCTATAGAACACAAGTTAGAGATAAGATAGGTCCCCTTAAAAATAACTATGGGCATCTTACTGACAAAGAGAATGAAATGTGCTCGATTTTAAATAATTATTTTCTCTCGGTTTTTACACAGGAAGACACTAATAATATTCCGGTAATTAATTTTTATAGTGGATCAGAAGAAGATAAAACCTTAGAATGGTATAAAATACCGACAGATTGCTAGGTAAGACACATATGCAACAGTTAGGCATCTTTATTTCGAAACGTTTCGCCTACACAGTAGGCTTCTTCAGTCGAGTACAGAAAACTTTGGAACAATGCTCTTCTCCAGACTGAGGGACTGACCACCTCAAAACTTTAAGGGTGATGGACTGATTACATCGTCTTCAAGTCTCTTCTGCTTCTATCAACTTTTCTGTACTCGACTGAAGAAGCCTACTGTGTAGGCGAAACGTTTCGAAGTAAAGATGCCTAACTGTTGCATATGTGTCTTACCTAGCAGAAGAAGATAAATTATGTAACATCACAGTCACTAGTGAAATGGTTGTGAAGCAGATAGACCAACTGAAGCAAAATAAGTCACCGGGTCCTGATGAGGTTTTTTCAAGGGTTCTTAAGGAATGCAAAATGGAAGTCTGTGAACCATTAACTAATATTTTTAATTTATCTCTTCAAACAGGTGTAGTGTCTGATACGTGGAAGATGGCTAATGTAATTCCTATTTTTAAAACAGGGGACAAGTCGTTACCGTCAAATTACCGCCCAATAAGCCTGACCTCAATTGTAGGCAAATTACTAGAGTCAATTATAGCTGAGATTATAAGAAGCCATCTCGATAAGCATAGCTTGATTAAGGATACTCAGCATGGATTCACAAGAGGCCGGTCTTGTCTAACTAATTT
The DNA here is from genome assembly GCF_038502225.1 of Cherax quadricarinatus. Classification (NCBI taxonomy): domain Eukaryota; kingdom Metazoa; phylum Arthropoda; class Malacostraca; order Decapoda; family Parastacidae; genus Cherax; species Cherax quadricarinatus. Next base: position 8,907,315 of record NC_091309.1, read on the forward strand.
ATTAACTTTCTTCAGTAAAGCTTTTGAGGCTGTTGACCACGATAAAGAATTTGATATTGTTTACTTAGATTTTAGTAAGGCATTTGATAGAGTTCCGCACCAGAGACTGTTGAAGAAAGTAGCAGCTCATGGCATTGGGGGAAGGGTGCTCTCGTGGATCGAATCATGGCTCACAGACAGGAAGCAGAGAGTGTCCATAAATGGGGTTAAATCCGAGTGGGGTTCAGTAACAAGTGGCGTTCCACAGGGATCAGTCTTGGGCCCGTTGTTGTTTATAATATATATCAATGATCTTGATGAAGGAATTACTAGTGATATGAGCAAATTCGCCGATGACACGAAGATAGGTAGGATAATTGATTCAAACGTAGATGTTAGGGAACTTCAGGAGGATTTAGACAAACTCTACTCTTGGTCATAAAAGTGGCAGATGCAGTTCAATGTAGATAAATGCAAGGTTCTGAAGCTCGGGAGTGTCCATAACCCTAGCACTTATAAGTTAAATAATGTAGAACTTAGCCATACAGATTGCGAAAAGGACTTGGGGGTTATGGTAAGCAGCAACCTTAAACCAAGACAGCAATGCCTAAGCGTACGTAATAAGGCAAATAGATTACTGGGATTTATATCAAGAAGTGTAAGCAACAGAAGTCCAGAGGTCATACTGCAGCTTTAAACATCATTAGTAAGGCCTCACCTAGATTATGCAGCTCAATTCTGGTCTCCATATTACAGAATGGACATAAATTCGTTAGAAAACATTCAGCGTAGGATGACTAAATTAATACATAGCATTAGAAATCTTCCTTATGAAGAAAGATTGAAGACTCTTAAGTTACATTCACTTGTTAGACGAATAATGAGGGGAGACCTGATCGAAGTGTATAAGTGGAAGATAGGTATTAATAAAGGGGATATTAACAAGGTCTTGAGGATATCTCTCCAAGAGAGAACCCGCAGTAATGGATTTAAATTAGATAAGTTTAGATTTAGAAAGGACATAGGAAAGTATTAAATGGGAATGCAAGAATAATGATAATACAGTAAAAATCCCTGATTTTCGTTCTGCTGATTATAATGGACTTAGGGAACACCTGTCTAATCTTGATTGGAGTTATCTAGCTAATGATTTTATTAACGATGATCATACTTATGATTATGAAGGGATCTGCTTTTATGATTGTTTTCTTAATAATGTACACCGTGCCCAGAGTATATACATTCCCCAGAGATAAATTAGGTCTAATAATAACGATCCCAAATGGGTTAACAGGAGGCTAAAGCATCTATTAGGGGAGAAAAGGGGAATTTATAGGCGCATCAGAAGAGGAGAGGTTAACCTTACTGACCAATATGTTCAGCTTAAAAGAGAAGTAAAAAAGGCGATTAGAAAGGCTAAACGTGACTATGAAATTAGAGTTGCTAATGAATCAAAGACTAATCCAAAGGGATTCTTTCAAGTGTATAGGACGAAAGTGAAGGAAAAAGTAGGACCTCTGAAAATTGGGAATGGACAGCTGACGGATAACGAACTGGAAATGTGCTCCTTATTTAATGACTATTTTTTGTCAGTTTTTACACAGGAAGATGTAAATGAGATTCCAGTAATCAATGATTACTTAGTTCCTGATGGATTTAAGTTAACTAATATTACTGTCACGAGGGACATGGTTATTAAGCAGATAGACAAACTGAAGCAAAATAAGTCCCCGGGACCCGATGAGCTGTTTTCCAGGGTACTTAAGGAATGCAAGATAGAGCTTAGTCAGCCATTAACGAGTGTATTCAATGCATCCATCCTTACCAGTGTTGTGCCAGAGTTGTGGAAGATGGCTAATGTGGTTCCTATATTCAAATCAGGGGATAAGTCCACTCCTTCAAATTACCGTCCAATAAGCCTGACATCTATATGACATCTATGTGTGTGTGTGTGTGTGTGTGTGTGTAGCCCATTAAAATTAAACCAATAATTCATCCCTCCATATGAATATAAATTTATCCTCTGTCTTCTTACACTCCTGCTAGGCATTCCATTAGCTCCTTTGTACTTCCTTCCATTACTCACTGAATTTCTTTCTGTATCCTCTTTCATCTGCTTTCTGCAGTTTGGCTGTTTTCTCCACTTTATGGAAGTGTCGAAGTACATTTCCACCAGGTCAACTTGGAGTCTACCTAGATTGTATTCCAGGGGCCAACGCCCCCGCGGCCCTATCCATGATCAGGTCTCGTGGTGGATCAGGGTCTGATCAACCAGGCTGTTGCTGTGATCACTCAGACGGATCAAGGACTCTTGTTTATTTCTTATGTCAAGCATATATGCTGCCTGGTCTGGGACCGGGCCGTGGGGGCGCTGGCCTCCAGATAAACCCCATCCTACATAAAGAACAGACATAGTCTCGCCGGTTCATCGCCGCCTGTCATGTATCTTTGACGTGTTGTTGAGTATCACCTACAACTACGATGCTTTTCACACCAACTCCAAGGCTGAGGGACTGATTGCTTCATTTTTTGTATATAGTTTTATTGTCTTGTAATGTCCTAGAATCTGTATTGATAGCCACTGGATGGCGAAACGTCTACAGTAAAGATACCCAGATAAACATAAGAACATGAAGAAGGAACACTGCAGCAGGCCTACTGGCCCATGCGGGGCAGGTCCTTGTCAACTCTCGGCTTAGACCAATGGCCCACCCAGTTAGGTCACCTCCACTTGAGGAAGGAGCACGGATTCTGGCCCAGTAGCACCAGCTAGTCAGGTCCAACTCATACACACCCACTCATGCATTCCAGTGTTGTCACTTTATTCCCTTACGATTAAATTTTCTCAACCATTTAGTTTGGCTTAAACCGTGTAGTATCTCCGTTACTCTGTGGTTGTTATAGTCCCCCCCCCTCGTCTCTGTCTGCACTCGCCTATTTATTCACTTATTTTTGGCTGTAGTGGTCGATTCTCAGCTCCTGGCCCCGCCTCTGTACTCTCCCTGCTCCATGTGCTTTATGGTATCTCTTCTTAAAGGTATGTATGGATCCTGTGTGTGTGTGTGTGTGTGTGTGTGTGTGTGTGTGTGTGTGTGTGAATTTACAAGTGTTGAGCCCTGAGGCCGGGTAATTCTGCCTTAAATATATATAGTGTGGTTTGCTTATTGGGCAACGGTGGTCAGACTCGCGCTCTCCCAAACATACTGCAGATTGTCGTTTCTCCCCAGCCTCCCCCTGCTCTCTCTCTCTCTCTCTCTCTCTCTCTCTCTCTCTCTCTCTCTCTCTCTCTCTCTCTCTCTCTCTCTCTTTTTCTCTCTCTTTTTCTCTCTTTCTCTTTTTCTCTCTTTTTCTCTCTTTTTCTCTCTTTTTCTCTCTTTTTCTCTCTTTTTCTCTCTTTTTCTCTTTTTCTCTCTTTTTCTCTCTTTTTCTCTCTCTTTTTCTCTCTTTTTCTCTTTTTTTTATCTTCTTTCTCTCTTTTTCTCTTTTACTCTCTCTCTCTCTCTCTCTCTCTCTCTCTCTCTCTCTCTCCCTCCCTCCCACCCTCCCTCCCTCCCTCCCTCCCTCCCTCCCTCCCTCCCCCCCCTCCCCTTTTCCTCTGTTTATGACTGCCTTAAATTTCCTCTTTCTTGTTTTTTTTATATCCGATTCTTCTTATTCCCCCTTTTGTTTCCCTTGCCATGTCGTCCTTCCCAGGTTGTAGCGCCGATCAAGACGAGGGGAGCAGCTATAAGAGTGAGTGATGGTCACTTGTCTGCTGCCACCTGACAAGCAAAGGTCAACTGTGCTGGGAGGAGGAAGAACATAGTGATGATAAGAAGGAAAAATCAGGGAGGAGGAGGTAGGGTAATGATGATGAGCAGTAGATGGAACGAGAGAGAGAGAGAGAGAGAGAGAGAGAGAGAGAGAGAGAGAGAGAGAGAGAGAGAGAGAGAGAGAGAGAGAGAGAAGCGAAAAAGACTTGTAGGTGAAAATGAATGGAAATTGAAGATAGGAACTGAGGTAGGATATAATAACATGATGATGATGATATGTGTGAAATACATGAACACTGAATATTGAGTGGAAACTCAGTAGTGGAAGAGATGAAGGTAGAAAGTGGAGGACGATGGTAGACGAGGAAGGTCAGATAGATTGGTGGTAAGCTACTTGGTGTAGGGTAGTGAGCGTAACAGGTGTGGTAGGGTAGTGGGCGTAACAGGTGTGGTAGGGTAGTGGGCGTAACAGGTGTGGTAGGGTAGTGGGCGTAACAGGTGTGGTAGGGTAGTGGGCGTAACAGGTGTGGTAGGGTAGTGGGCGTAACAGGTGTGGTAGGGTAGTGGGCGTAACAGGTGTGGTAGGGTAGTGAGCGTAACATGTGTGGTAGGGTAGTGGGCGTAACAGGTGTGGTAGGGTAGTGGGCGTAACAGGTGTGGTAGGGTAGTGGGCGTAACAGGTGTGGTAGGGTAGTGGGCGTAACAGGTGTGGTAGGGTAGTGGGCGTAACAGGTGTGGTAGGGTAGTGGGCGTAACAGGTGTGGTAGGGTAGTGGGCGTAACAGGTGTGGTAGGGTAGTGGGCGTAACAGGTGTGGTAGGGTAGTGGGCGTAACAGGTGTGGTAGGGTAGTGAGCGTAACATGTGTGGTAGGGTAGTGGGCGTAACAGGTGTGGTAGGGTAGTGGGCGTAACAGGTGTGGTAGGGTAGTGGGCGTAACAGGTGTGGTAGGGTAGTGGGCGTAACAGGTGTGGTAGGGTAGTGGGCGTAACAGGTGTGGTAGGGTAGTGGGCGTAACAGGTGTGGTAGGGTAGTGGGCGTAACAGGTGTGGTAGGGTAGTGGGCGTAACAGGTGTGGTAGGGTAGTGGGCGTAACAGGTGTGGTAGGGTAGTGGGCGTAACAGGTGTAGTAGGGCAGTGGGCGTAACAGGTGTGGTAGGGTAATGGGCGTAACAGGTATGGTAGGGTAGTGAACGTATCAGGTGTGGTAGGGTAGTGGGCGTAACAGGTGTGGTAGGGTAGTGGGCGTAACAGGTGTGGTAGGGTAGTGGGCGTAACAGGTGTGGTAGGGTAGTGAGCGTAACAGGTGTGGTAGGGTAGTGGGCGTAACAGGTGTGGTAGGGTAGTGAGCGTAACAGGTGTGGTAGGGTAGTGGGCGTAACAGGTGGGGTAGGGTAGTGGGCGTAACAGGTGTAGTAGGGCAGTGGGCGTAACAGGTGTGGTAGGGTAATGGGCGTAACAGGTATGGTAGGGTAGTGGGCGTAACAGGTGTGGTAGGGTAGTGGGCGTAACAGGTGTGGTAGGGTAGTGGGCGTAACAGGTGAGGTAGGGTAGTGAACGTATCAGGTGTGGTAGGGTAGTGGGCGTAACAGGTGTGGTAGGGTAGTGGGCGTGTCAGGTGTGGTAGGGTAGTGGGCGTGTCAGGTGTGGTAGGGTAGCGGGCGTGTCAGGTGTGGTAGGGTAGTGGGCGTGGTAGGGTAGTGGGCGTGTCAGGTGTGGTAGGGTAGCGGGCGTGTCAGGTGTGGTATGGTAGTGGGCGTGTCAGGTGTGGTAGGGTAGCGGGCGTGTCAGGTGTGGTAGGGTAGCGGGCGTGTCAGGTGTGGTAGGGTAGCGGGCCTGTCAGGTGTGGTAGGGTAGTGGGTGTGTCAGGTGTGGTAGGGTAGCGGGCGTGTCAGGTGTGGTAGGGTAGCGGGCGTGTCAGGTGTGGTAGGGTAGTGGGCGTGTCAGGTGTGGTAGGGTAGCGGGCGTGTCAGGTGTGGTAGGGTAGCGGGCGTGTCAGGTGTGGTAGGGTAGTGGGCGTGTCAGGTGTGGTAGGGTAGTGGGCGTGTCAGGTGTGGTAGGGTAGTGGGCGTGTCAGGTGTGGTAGGATAGCGGGCGTGTCAGGTGTGGTAGGGTAGCGGGCGTGTCAGGTGTGGTAGGGTAGTGGGCGTGTCAGGTGTGGTAGGGTAGCGGGCGTGTCAGGTGTGGTAGGGTAGCGGGCGTGTCAGGTGTGGTAGGGTAGTGGGCGTGTCAGGTGTGGTAGGGTAGTGGGCGTGTCAGGTGTGGTAGGGTAGTGGGCGTGTCAGGTGTGGTAGGGTAGTGGGCGTGTCAGGTGTGGTAGGGTAGTGGGCGTGTCAGGTGTGGTAGGGTAGCGGGCGTGTCAGGTGTGGTAGGGTAGCGGGCGTGTCAGGTGTGGTAGGGTAGTGGGCGTGTCAGGTGTGGTAGGGTAGTGGGCGTGTCAGGTGTGGTAGGGTAGTGGGCGTGTCAGGTGTGGTAGGATAGTGGGCGTGTCACGTGTGGTAGGGTAGCGGGCGTGTCAGGTGTGGTAGGGTAGCGGGCGTGTCAGGTGTGGTAGGGTAGCGGGCGTGTCAGGTGTGGTAGGGTAGCGGGCGTGTCAGGTGTGGTAGGGTAGCGGGCGTGTCAGGTGTGGTAGGGTAGCGGGCGTGTCAGGTGTGGTAGGGTAGTGGGCGTGTCAGGTGTGGTAGGATAGCGGGCGTGTCAGGTGTGGTAGGGTAGCGGGCGTGTCAGGTGTGGTAGGGTAGTGGGCGTGTCAGGTGTGGTAGGGTAGCGGGCGTGTCAGGTGTGGTAGGGTAGTGGGCGTGTCAGGTGTGGTGGGGTAGTGGGCGTACCAGGTGTGGTAGGGTAGTGGGCGTGTCAGGTGTGGTAGGGTAGTGAACGTAACAGGTGTGGTAGGGTAGCGGGCGTGTCAGGTGTGGTAGGGTAGCGGGCGTGTCAGGTGTGGTAGGGTAGTGGGCGTGTCAGGTGTGGTAGGGTAGTGGGCGTGTCAGGTGTGGTAGGGTAGCGGGCGTGTCAGGTGTGGTAGGGTAGCGGGCGTGTCAGGTGTGGTAGGGTAGCGGGCGTGTCAGGTGTGGTAGGGTAGTGGGCGTGTCAGGTGTGGTAGGGTAGCGGGCGTGTCAGGTGTGGTAGGGTAGCGGGCGTGTCAGGTGTGGTAGGGTAGCGGGCGTGTCAGGTGTGGTAGGGTAGTGGGCGTGTCAGGTGTGGTAGGGTAGTGGGCGTGTCAGGTGTGGTAGGGGTAGGGTAGTGGGCGTGTCAGGTGTGGTAGGGTAGCGGGCGTGTCAGGTGTGGTAGGGTAGCGGGCGTGTCAGGTGTGGTGGGGTAGTGGGCGTAACAGGTGTGGTAGGGTAGTGGGCGTGTCAGGTGTGGTAGGGTAGCGGGCGTGTCAGGTGTGGTAGGGTAGCGGGCGTGTCAGGTGTGGTAGGGTAGCGGGCGTGTCAGGTGTGGTAGGGTAGTGGGCGTGTCAGGTGTGGTAGGGTAGTGGGCGTGTCAGGTGTGGTAGGGTAGCGGGCGTGTCAGGTGTGGTAGGGTAGCGGGCGTGTCAGGTGTGGTAGGGTAGTGGGCGTGTCAGGTGTGGTAGGGTAGTGGGCGTGTCAGGTGTGGTAGGGTAGCGGGCGTGTCAGGTGTGGTAGGGTAGCGGGCGTGTCAGGTGTGGTAGGGTAGCGGGCGTGTCAGGTGTGGTAGGGTAGTGGGCGTGTCAAGTGTGGTAGGGTAGCGGGCGTGTCAGGTGTGGTAGGGTAGCGGGCGTGTCAGGTGTGGTAGGGTAGCGGGCGTGTCAGGTGTGGTAGGGTAGCGGGCGTGTCAGGTGTGGTAGGGTAGCGGGCGTGTCAGGTGTGGTAGGGTAGCGGGCGTGTCAGGTGTGGTAGGGTAGTGGGCGTGTCAGGTGTGGTAGGGTAGCGGGCGTGTCAGGTGTGGTAGGGTAGCGGGCGTGTCAGGTGTGGTAGGGTAGCGGGCGTGTCAGGTGTGGTAGGGTAGCGGGCGTGTCAGGTGTGGTAGGGTGAGAGAGAGAAAAGAGCCAGTTAGTGAGTAACTCTTCAACAAATGTGTGAAAGCGGAAATACAATATTTATCGTCGCCATTTACCAGACACTAAACCTTAGCCGCTGGCAGCGACTACAGGTCTTCATATTGTTCTTCCTGGAGCGGGCTGGTGATAGCAATAGGCTGTTTGAACAGGCTGTCACCGGGGAAGCCTTGCCTCGACACAGGTCACAGAGAGGGCGAGATTTGTGTACCGTAACTTACACACGGAATTACGGGACTTGATACACATCTCTGCTGCAGTCTTTAATCTGAAATATTTCCTTTAAAGAACGGGAGATGAAAAGCCTAGCTCCAGCCCGGGTCGTGAGAGTAGGAAAACTCTCGAAGCCAATCACAGGTATTTCAAACAGGTATCTATCTGGAGGGTATTCGGGGATCAACGCCCCCGTGGCCTGGTCCATGACCAGGCCACCCGATGGATCAGGGCCTGATCTCTAGGCTGTTACTGCTGGCCACACGTAGTGTGGCCAGCAGTAACGAGCCACAACCGGGCTGATCCAGCACTGACTGGGTATCTGCCCAGCTCTCTCTTGAAAAAAATTAGGGGTCTTTTGGTAATTACCCTTATGGCTGGTGGGAGGCTGTTGAACAGTCTTGGACCCCTGACACTTATTCTCTTAGTGTACTAATGGTGCCCCTACTCTTCATTGGGGGTATAGTACATCACCTGCCAAGTCTTTTGCTTTCGTAGGGAGTGATTTCTGTGTGCAGATTAGGGACCAGTCCATCCAGGATTTTCCAGGTGTAGATTATGATGTATAATGGTACAGGTGTTAAAGTTAGTGAATACTAGTGTGGTAAGGCAAATTACTTAAGATACAATATCATAAATATTAAGATTTCAGTCTTTAATACCCTTCCATCAAATGTAAGGGACTTGGGAAAGTTGGCAGGCTGTAGTGTGTACATGAACCAAGAACCAGATAAATTAGGCTGCCAACCCGTAATGTATGACACCAAATTTTTTGTTTATATATCGATAATGTCATAAAGAACCTCAGTAAAAATTGAGTCACAATCAACTATCAGTATCTTGTCTTGCGTAGCTGATGGGTTATAGTTTGGTGGTGAAATATTACGCATGAGTAATATTTATATTTACGAATTTTGGCCTAACAAATATTCCCGAGAAGGGAGGTGGGGGGGGGGGGGTAAACTGTTTACCCATTTATCAAGTGTGTAAGAAACCGGACCTCGTTTAATATGAACATTAAGAAATATTTTCCTTTGGAGTATTTGATTATCAGAATAAAAAGAGTATTGGTTCAGAAGCCTTGTTATTTATTATATATAATATAATATAATTATATATATATATATATATATATATATATATATATATATATATATATATATATATATATATATATATATATATATATACATATAAAATGTCGTGCCGAATATGTAAAACTTGCTATTTTGGCTTAAATAGCAACGCTCTTCTTGCCGAATAAGGCAAGCGAAAGTTTGTGTATTCAGTAATTTCGCAAAAAATCATTCTGAACCTAACGAAAACAACATATTTCATTGTGTTTATTATAAACTTATATAAAATGTATTTAGTTAGATTAGGCTAAATTAAATTGAGCTTGTTATAATAAGGTTAGGTTAGTTTCCTAAGGTACGTTTGGTACAAAATTATTAATTTTTATAATATAAATTAAAAAATATGTATCTTAAATGTATAAGAGAAAACTTTAGAAAGGACTTAATTTTAAATGAGTTCTTGCTAATTGACCAGTTTTACCTATTCGGCACGACATATATACATCAATTCTGGCATTTGCTAAAGGATTTTTTTAAGCATGTTTAATCATACTTGTTCATGTGGTGGTAAAATTTGTACTTGTGAAGGAAGCAGTATTTCTGAAAGCCAACTTTCTCCTTGCTTTATTCACAATGATTCTCACGATATCTTTCAAATGTGTCATAATTATAACGCTGGGGCAACACGTTTATGTCTTGTAAGCAGCCTTCAGTAGCTTTATCTCTCGTACGGGTAGCTGGGTTCGCCTCCTGTCTCATGGACCGGGTACAAACTTGGGCTGGGCTGGACTACGTATTGGCAAGTCTCCTGTAACACTTGCTGTCTCTGTTCACCCAGCAGTAAATAGGTATCTGGTTGTTAGCCAACTAATGTGGGTTGCATCCTGGGGAAGATGACCAGAGGCGCCCAGTAAGCCACACACTGCTTGGCTTTTTCTTTGGGGGGGGGGGTTATCCTGTGTACAGATACACACAAATACAGTCATACAGGTTATTATAGTGTAAATTTCCCACGATAACCCCAAAAAGTAAGACAAAATGACTTAATTGGGTCTGTGATTTCCATCGGGGCCCTTGTTTTTTCAGTTGGGTCCTTATTTCCATTGTGGTGATCGTCGTTTTCAGTTGATCATCTACTGGATAATACGCGCGCGCGCGCACACACACACACACACACACACACACACACACACACACACACACACACACACACACACACACACACACACGCACACGCACACGCACACGCACACACACGCACACACACGCACGGATCATCACGACACGTGACCTCACACATGCAAAAAAAAAAAAAAATAACGCAGTGAATGGTCTTTTGTAGTGGTGTTGGCGTGGCATCAGGAGACTTGGTGCCCTGTAATAAGTGGGCAACATTTTCCCCTGGATGATGGCCCTGCCGCTGGTGTTTTGTGAATCCTCTCATAAATTTAGAGAGTTCGCCGGTGTCTTGCCCTCTTATTGAGCTATATATTTTTGAGGTTTTGTCTCGGCTCGACGTCAAGTGGGAGGGGGAACGCTTTTCCGATGCACTTCTCAGCGGGGGGGAGGGGGAGGGTTGTGGTGGGGGGGGTTGCAGTAGCAGTGGGTGGTGGGGGTTGTAGTAGCAATGACTGGTGGTGGTGGGGAGGTTGTAGTAGCAGTGGGTGGTGGTGGTAGTAGGTTGTTGTGTGGGGTGTTAAGGGATGGTGGTGGGGAGGATGGTGTGATACATACGTTGATCTGCGTGCAACTGGCGCCAACAGCCTGGTCGATCAAGCCTGATCGGGTCGGAACATGGTCGTCATCGCCGGGCCCGGGTCGTGAGGACGGTGGTCCCTGGAGGAGACTGCAGATAACTACTTGTAACAGGAATGACCGGGTAATCTACCAAAAGCAAAAATCTATCACAAGAAAACAGATTCTCTCTCTCTCTCTCTCTCTCTCTCTCTCTCTCTCTCTCTCTCTCTCTCTCTCTAATGGCTTTCCTTGATCTTTTCTGAAATGAAATTAATTAGGCATAATATAGTCTAGAATTATCTTTTTTTAGAGATTTAATAATAAATATTAATTACTTGGATTTTGAGATTTTTTAGTAATTTATATATCTAGTTGGTGACTTAGTTTTGCTCACCCCAGCTGAGGAGACCATAATGCAAGGTTTTCGTGTTATAATCAGTGACAAACATGTAACAATATATATATATATATATATATATATATATATATATATATATATATATATATATATATATATATATATATATATATATATATAAAATCGGGAAATAAAAGATTGAGGAGGCAGGAAGCCGGTTCTAGTTGGTGGGTAATGGCAGCAAAACTTTTACGAGTACAAATTTGCTCCACATGTTACCTCATGTTGTGGTTTATGAGAGCAGGGTGGCGTTCTCCAGCTTCCCTTCCTCCCTCGCCTCATAATGACACACTGCCGCCTGGGAGCCACCCGAGTCACTGCGCCCCTGCAAGGTAGTGGAGAGAGGGTGAGACACTTTTTATAAACAAGAGAGGGTACATCAGTGGGCAGGTGTTAGGGCAGTCATCTATTACGATAAACACACCATGACTGAACAAGTTTGAACGTTCCTATTTATGAAAGAAAAGACCCAGATTTAGTTCCCGTGTGGGGGAGGACGCGAAACATATGGGCAAGTCTTTTTACATCTGCTGCCCCTGTTCTTAGTATTAAATTAGTACATTGGTGTTAGTAGTGTTATGGGTCGTATTCTAGGGAAGGATGAATTTTAATGCTATAAACTTTAAAGGGGTGGGCTGGTAAGCCAGTGGAAGGCCTTGGTCAGATGACCGAGGTCATCATATGACTAAGACCCGTCAGGAAATACTTGCCCTGTTTCCTGAGAAACCTTACCTAACCTCTTAGGAAAGGACCAGTTGAACTCCAGCTGAAGTAAGTCACACTGCTCTACTTTCTTGGGTTATCCTGTGCTAATAACCGGAAGAATGTCTCCCTCCTACGACTGAAGGATGTAGGGCAGTGTTTCCCAATCAGAGTTGACGACCCTCATAGTGAATGCTTTATAAATCTAGGGGGGGGGCCCAGTAGGGGGGCGTTCCAAAGAACAAATTAGTGTTGAAAATTTATTCCACATTGAAGTAGTTCTCGGACACTGTTTTATGATCGAGTTTGTTGTTAATGAGGAGCCATCGAGAGTAAGATACACAAATAAATTATATTAATGTCTTCTTTTCTTTAGTTGTAATTAATAAGCCGGGATATGATTTTTTTTACTGATTTTTTTTTTGTATTTTCCGTTTGTGACTGCTAATTTTAATAAATTTAAAAGAATGGTCTTTGTAGAATTTGTGTTTAGCGTAATATTTAAAAGTGGCATCAGCCCTCATTGTTTCGTTCAAGGGTGAGGTATTAAAGACATGGCGTAAGCTCGTCTCCCCACCACTGTCACCGCATGGATTCTTGTGTTCTCAAAAAGAATTTCTGGCTTGGGCCCTATCGTACCTACTCTCAAATTGTGGTGTGCAGGTGTAGTGTAAGCGGTGCTAGGTTGCGTTGTGTGCAGGTGTAGTGTAAGCGGTGCTAGGTTGTTAGGTAAGACACATATGCAACAGTTAGGTATCTTTATTATGAAACGTTTCGCCTACACAGTAGGCTTCTTCAGTCAAGTACAGAAAAGTTGATAGAAGCAGAAGATACTTGAAAACGATGTAATCAGTCCATCACCCTTAAAGTTTTGAGGTGGTCAGTCCCTCAGTCTGGAGAAGAGCATTGTTCCATAGTATGAAACAATATGGAGAAGAAGTGACAGGATGGAGCTTTTTATAGCGCCAAGAGGTGAGACGTAGGCCACTAGGAGAGGTAAGAACTCAGATGTTGAGAAGTCAGGTCCCTCTCAAATCCAGCCCCTCTCACTAGTGGAAGTTGTCGAAGTTGATTGCAGGTCTGTACCAAGATACCCTTGTGTTGCAGTGTCTGACAGATTGAACATTAAAATGGTATAAAATACCGACAGGTTGTTAGGTAAGACACATATGCAACAGTTAGGTATCTTTATTATGAAACGTTTCGCCTACACAGTAGGCTTCTTCAGTCAAGTACAGAAAAGTTGATAGAAGCAGAAGATACTTGAAGACGATGTAATCAGTCCATCACCCTTAAAGTTTTGAGGTGGTCAGTCCCTCAGTCTGGAGAAGAGCATTGTTCCATAGTATGAAACAATATGGAGAAGAAGTGACAGGATGGAGCTTTCTATAGCGCCAAGAGGTGAGACGTAGGCCACTAGGAGAGGTAAGAACTCAGATGTTAGGTCCCTCTCAAATCCAGCCCCTCACTAGTGGAAGTTGTCGAAGTTGATTGCAGGTCTGTTGTGGTGTGCAGGTGTAGTGTAAGCGGTGTTAGGTTGTTGTGGTGTGCAGGTGTAGTGTAAGCGGTGCTAGGTTGGTGTTATGGTGTACAGGTGTAGTGTAAGCGGTGCTAGGATGGTGTTGTGGTGTGCAGGTGTAGTGTAAGTTGTGCTAGGATGGTGTTGTGGTGTGCAGGTGTAGTGTAAGTGGTGCTAGGTTGGTGTTATGGTGTACAGGTGTAGTGTAAGCAGTGCTAGGATGGTGTTGTGGTGTGCAGGTGTAGTGTAAGCGGTGCTAGGATGGTGTTGTGGTGTGCAGATGTAGTGTAAGCAGTGCTAGGTTGTTGTGGTGTGCAGGTGTAGTGTAAGCGGTGCTAGGATGGTGTTGTGGTGTGCAGATGTAGTGTAAGCAGTGCTAGGTTGGTGTTGTGGTGTGCAGGTGCTAGGATGGTGTTGTGTGCAGGTGTAGTGTAAGCGGTGCTAGGTTGTTGTGGTGTGCAGGTGTAGTGTAAGCGGTGCTAGAATGGTGATGTGATGTGCAGGTGTAGTGTAAGCGGTGCTAGGATGGTGTTGTGGTGTGCAGATGTAGTGTAAGCGGTGCTAGGTTGGTGTTGTGATGTGCAGGTGTTGTGGTGTGCAGGTGCTAGGATGGTGTTGTGATGTGCAGGTGTAGTGTAAGCGGTGCTAGATTGGTGTTGTGGTGTGCAGGTGTAGTGTAAGCGGTGCTAGGTTGGTGTGGTGTGCAGGTGTAGTGTAAGCGGTGCTAGAATGGTGATGTGATGTGCAGGTGTAGTGTAAGCGGTGCTAGGATGGTGTTGTGGTGTGCAGATGTAGTGTAAGCAGTGCTAGGTTGGTGTTGTGGTGTGCAGGTGCTAGGATGGTGTTGTGTGCAGGTGTAGTGTAAGCGGTGCTAGGTTGTTGTGGTGTGCAGGTGTAGTGTAAGCGGTGCTAGGTTGGTGTTGTGATGTGCAGGTGTTGTGGTGTGCAGGTGCTAGGATGGTGTTGTGGTGTGCAGGTGTAGTGTAAGCGGTGCTAGGATGGTGTTGTGGTGTGCAGATGTAGTGTAAGCGGTGCTAGGTTGGTGTGGTGTGCAGGTGTAGTGTAAGCGGTGCTAGAATGGTGATGTGATGTGCAGGTGTAGTGCAAGCGGTGCTAGGATGGTGTTGTGGTGTGCAGATGTAGTGTAAGCGGTGCTAGGTTGGTGTTGTGATGTGCAGGTGTTGTGGTGTGCAGGTGCTAGGATGGTGTTGTGGTGTGCAGGTGTAGTGTAAGCGGTGCTAGGATGGTGTTGTGGTGTGCAGATGTAGTGTAAGCGGTGCTAGGTTGGTGTGGTGTGCAGGTGTAGTGTAAGCGGTGCTAGAATGGTGATGTGATGTGCAGGTGTAGTGTAAGCGGTGCTAGGATGGTGTTGTGGTGTGCAGATGTAGTGTAAGCGGTGCTAGGTTGGTGTTGTGATGTGCAGGTGTTGTGGTGTGCAGGTGCTAGGATGGTGTTGTGGTGTGCAGGTGTAGTGTAAGCGGTGCTAGGATGGTGTTGTGGTGTGCAGATGTAGTGTAAGCGGTGCTAGGTTGGTATTGTGATGTGCAGGTGTTGTGGTGTGCAGGTGCTAGGATGGTGTTGTGGTGTGCAGGTGTAGTGTAAGCGGTGCTAGGTTGGTGTTGTGGTGGATGGTAGTCACGGATCGGACAACAGCACAGTTTGGGTCTAGAGCAGGGTCACAGTGGCACCGTTGTGTCCAGCACTGCCACTGTGAGCTGACAGTCGAGTGGTAGTGGTCGCTCCAAAGGAAAATGTGGGTTGTTAAAGGGTATTCATGGTGTGGGAGAGTGTTACACCCCCTCCCCCGACCACCAGAGAGCAGCTAACATGGGACACTCATGTTAGCTGCCGTCTGGAACACCTGTGTTGATTAACCCATACAGGTTTAGTTAGTACTTCAGATTAATAATAATCATAATAATGGCTAATCATCGGCAAGCGGTCGAACAGAAGCTTGTCAATAAACTAGCACAATAAACTTAAAAAGAAAACGCGGTCAAGCAGGAGCCTGTCAATAAACTGGCACAATAAACTGGCTTCTTCGACGGCAAAATTAGATTCAGTTGTAGAAAGCAGTAATAGATTAACACTTAGAATAGCTGAGAGCAGGAGGTGAGAGGTGCAGGTGGTTGGTTGAAGCTTATCGACTACACTAAAGCTCATTAAGCTTTAGTGTAGTCGATAAGTGTAGTTAACGTATAATATTTTGTACTCAAAAATAATCGATTTTTAGCCACAAATTGAGCAAAATCATAAAATTTAGCGAAAAAATATAGGACTAGGGGGATTAAAGTAAACTTTGTGTGTGTATTCTGAGAGATAGTTTACCCTCGGTACACACACACACAGAGACAGACAGACACACACACACACACACACACACACACACACACACACACACACACACACACACACACACACACACACACACACACACACACACACAACAGGCCTAGTGTCTAATCGACATGTGCCTAGGACAAAATGGTAACTAACACACACACACAGTGTGGTAGTGGGTAGTATTACCTGAGCCAGAAGGGAGACGGTGATTTCCTTGTGTTATCTCCCACCGCCTCCCTCACTCCACGTTGGTGTACTCTTCTATTTGTGTTAGTACAGGTCGAGTCTCAGCACCTATGTTTTTTCAAGCATCTGAATGATGTTGACTTTTATCCAGAGAGAGAGAGAGAGTGTGAGTGTGTGTGCGCGCGGGTGTGTGTGATAGAGAGAGGGATGGATGTTGAGACTGTAACTCCAGCGTAGTCTCACATCGATGTTTCGTATTTGAGAGAACCATGAACAGGCAGGCCACGTGAAGGTGTGTGACCTGAGTACTGCTTGATTGTTGATTATTGCTCAATGATCATTAACACTAATCCTTTTCGTCCTGCTCATTTGCGCATCCTTGTTTTTTCCCTCATTCTTCTTATGCCTGACTCTTCTCCTGTTCCTCTTCTTCCTCGTATTCTTCGTCCTCTTCCTCAGCCTCCCTCTTCTTTTTCTGTTCGGCATAATAAGTATACAGTTTTCTCTGGGTGGATAGTGTTAGTCACGAAAAGCTGCTGACATTTGTATCCCTTCCTTCCTTCCTTCCTCCCCCCCCCTACCTTCCTTCCTCGCTTCCTCTCGTTGGTAATTCTCCAGGACACATCGGGGCTTTACGATTGGTCAGGATATTTGACGTTACTCCGCGATTGGTGGAGGTATTCTACGATGGTTGCTATTGGCTAGGGTAGTTGGCTTCCTGATGATTGGTTGGTATAAACGCGACCTGCTTTTGTTTTCTTTCAATCGCTAGTTATGTTAATGCGCGCTTAGCATTGTGTGTGTGCTTGTTTGTTGTTGATCAAGCTTTGTTTGTGTTGCATTTATATCGTGTGTGTGTGTGTGTGTGTGTGTGTGTGTGTGTTTTACCAGAGGTAGCTTGTGCTTATTTTCGTGTATGAGCAGCGAACGAAGGAACGAACGCATGTATGCATGGACGTATTTGTGAATCACTTAGGCGTTGTTCCTGTCCTTGAAACTGCGTATAATGGTGACCACTTACACTTATCACCTTGAGACTTAAAATAGTATTGAGTATGGTCTCTGATCGTGTCTTTCTTTTTTTTGATCCTGTCCATACCTACGTTGCTCCCATGTGTATACTGATAGCTCCTCTCCCTGCAATAAGCTTTAGTGACTCTTGGCCTCTAAGTCCCATTCATACCTACTCTTTAAACTGTGTAGGACGTTTGCCTCCATCACAGGTATATGTCAGATTTATACCTTTATTTACACAATGGTTTTACAAGGTTAGGTTACGAGTTCTTACTACCTTTATTTACAAGCTGTTACGTACCTCAGCTCATTTGAAAGCCTTTTAATTATGAGACATACAGATAGGGAGTAGGATGAAGTCGGAGCTATCTATGGGCCAACGATTTCATTTAGTAAGCTCTCCTTATTTCATCGATGTCATTATGTTGTACGAACATGTTCCAGACTCGGGGCGTTCTAGAAATGAATGATCT
Organism: Cherax quadricarinatus; assembly: GCF_038502225.1. NCBI lineage: Eukaryota > Metazoa > Arthropoda > Malacostraca > Decapoda > Parastacidae > Cherax > Cherax quadricarinatus. The sequence goes on from NC_091309.1 coordinate 8,924,743, forward strand.
CAAATGAAGTGATGTTGCTATATGCTGCCCATCTTGTTGTGTATAAGCTGTCTTCTCACTGTCCACGAAGTGGAGCCAGATGTGGTACCTTAACAACATTGGTCTTATATATAACAGTAAGGTCACCCACATTCCTCCGAAGGCTGTGCTGGCCAGGCTGGGTGCAGACGAGAGACGAGTGGTCTTGCTTTGTTCATTATTCTTTCAAGAAGCCGTAGGTGAGACAGGGCAGGCAATCCAGGAAAGTGGAGCATACTCAAGGCGTGAACGCGCTTGTGCCTCGTAAAGTCTTTCAGCCTTTATCTTTTTATTTATTTTATTTAACTTACCACCCAAAAACTGGAAAAAAACATTATCTCTTAACACTCTTGTAGGTCATCTGCGTGTTTATTAGCCACCTGCGCCTCGTGGCTCTCACTTCGCAACAAACTCATCACGCTTCACTGCTTAATTCCCAGAGTATTTTGTAGGCAGTGATCAAGTCACTGGTTCTCACTACACGTGAGAACCAGTGACTCCTACCCACTCCTTATAATCCAGTCTCCTCAGTTCCAGTACTATTTTACCTGCAAGGTGAGGGCTCAGTGCTGGCGTCGCATACTCAAGATGTATATGGCCTTAACGTGTATAAAACTCTAAATTATTTGTTCAGGGACCTGGTAACATTTTTTTAACAGGTCAGTTTTACAGGCTAAGAGCTGTTGTCCTACTGAATTAAGAGCTTACATTTATGATGCTTGCAGGGATGAGGAGGATGGAGGTGATGAATAAAAAGGTCCAAGTGAATGGTCCAGGTTGGATGGGAATGATGGGAAGTAGGATGATGTAAGTGTTAAGTACAGATGAGGCTCTGCATATGGAAGGGTTAGTGTGGAATGTCCAAGAAGGGGTGGGAGGGGTGTAGCAAGGGGATGTGGATGGGGGAGGGGGTGTTTAAGGGAGCACCAAGGGAACGGGTGCTTGGCGTGTGGGTAGGGGAGAGGGGGGGAGGATTAGTTTTAAGGAAGGAGGGGGGGGGGTTGCGTAGATGATGCACCATAAAGGATGTGAAGTGTGTAGTAAAAGAGAGGGAGGGCGAGGGTGTATGAGTGGGGGGTGAGTGGGTGGCAAGAGAATTAAGTCAGTGAGTGGGGTGGTCCGAGAGGTCAGTTAATTTAGGTGGATCATTGTTTTCATTAGCAGCACACCATACCAGTGTGTTCATACCTTGTATGTTGCCAGCACCAGTGTGCTCATACCTTGTATGTTGCCAGCACCAGTTTGCTCATACCTTGTATGTTGCCAGCACCAGTGTGCCCATACCTTGTATGTTGCCAGCACCAGTGTGCCCATACCTTGTATGTTGCCAGCACCAGTGTGCTCATACCTTGTATGTTGCCAGCACCAGTGTGCTCATACCTTGTATGTTGCCAGCACCAGTGTGCTCATACCTTGTATGTTGCCAGCACCATTGCGCTCATACCTTGTATGTTGCCAGCACCAGTGCGCTCATACCTTGTATGTTGCCAGCACCAGTGCGCTCATACCTTGTATGTTGCCAGCACCAGTGCGCTCATACCTTGTATGTTGCCAGCACCAGTGCGCTCATACCTTGTATGTTGCCAGCACCAGTGTTCTCATACCTTGTATGTTGCCAGCACCAGTGTGCTCCTACCTTGTATGTTGCCAGCACCAGTGTGCTCATACCTTGTATGTTGCCAGCACCAGTGTGCTCCTACCTTGTATGTTGCCAGCACCAGTGTGCTCCTACCTTGTATGTTGCCAGCACCAGTGTGCTCCTACCTTGTATGTTGCCAGCACCAGTGTGCTCCTACCTTGTATGTTGCCAGCACCAGTGTGCTCCTACCTTGTATGTTGCCAGCACCAGTGTGCTCCTACCTTGTATGTTGCCAGCACCAGTGTGCTCCTACCTTGTATGTTGCCAGCACCAGTGTGCTCCTACCTTGTATGTTGCCAGCACCAGTGTGCTCCTACCTTGTATGTTGCCAGCACCACTGTGCTTATACCTTGTATTTTGCCAGCACCACTGTGCTTATACCTTGTATGTTGCCAGCACCACTGTGCTTATACCTTGTATGTTGCCAGCACCACTGTGCTTATACCTTGTATGTTGCCAGCACCACTGTGCTCATACCTTGTATTTTGCCAGCACCACTGCATTTTCTTGAACATTTCGATACAAAATCTGCGATGGGGCTAATGGTAATGATGGTTGATTGGGTGGTGATGGTAGTGGGGTGAGTGGTGGTAGTGGGGTGAGTGGTGGTAGTGGGGTGAGTGATGGTAGTGGGTGGTGGTGGGTGGGTATGATAGAAAAATTAATCAGGCGTGTGGGTGCTGTGGACTTTAATTAATAATGTGACTGCTAGTGTAGTAGTGTGTGTGTGTTTGTGACCCTCCTGCTTGATCACTGTGTTTATTTTGTTTGTTCCTAGTTATGTTTGTGTTCTGTATTTCCATGTTTGTTTTTTCTGTACCTTCGTTTTTATTTTGCTAATTTTGTTATTTTTGTGTGTGTCATCATATGGATTCTGTTCGAGTATTTTCTTGTATATGATGTTTATTTACCTTCTTGGCATCTTAGTTACCTTGTTTATTTACCTTCTTGGCACCTTAGTTACCTTGTTTATTTACCTTCTTGGCATCTTAGTTACCTTGTTTATTTACCTTCTTGGCATCTTAGTTACCTTGTTTTAGTTACCTTCTTGGTATTATGTCTCATACATGCTTCTCTCATGATTATTATCTTAGTTACTAATTTTTCTAGCTTAATTATGCTAGCAACACGTTATTTTGTGCAGAGTTTACCCTCCTTGAGAAATGATGTAATATTCTCTAAGATGCGCTCCCATTAACACCACAACCATTACTCTTCAACCACTAAACAGCGTCTTTAATAATAATTAAGAAAATTGCTAACAAATTTCGGGTACACAGTAATCAATGTGCCGAGGAAAGTAGTGTAACACCAGTGAACGTTCATGCATAGGGTAAACTAGCAGAAATTAGAAGTTGTAAATACTGATGCTTTGATAGGTATGTCAGACTGTAAATACTAGGATTTTTGAGGCATAAAAAGTCGCATTACCGTGGCTGGAACAATTCACAAAAAATCTGCAGTTTGGAAGCGAACCTTATGGTGACTCTTGGGTCCATCCTGGACCGTTGTCGAGTCGCAACTTTGACCTTTATAGAGAAGATTTTTGTAGACATAAGACAGAATAATAATAATGTCAAGAATATAATCATCACTAACACTAGAGATCCATAACGGATGCTTGTAAAAACTTTGCCGTCTACTTGCCAAAACAAAACAAAAATTTCAGTGGAAATATAGACGTGGAGACACGGAGCCTATTGGCAGCAGAAACGTAGTAATAAAAAAAAAAAAAACGGATTCAGCATGTGACAGGGACAGTGGAAACTTGTCGAAGTTGCTTGTTCTTAGCTCACTTGTAAGTCATGTTGCCAAGTATATAATCCAGGCATTTCACACACACCAGTCTACATGAAGAGGGTCCGAGAACGAAGACCGAAATATACAGGTATTTAATTTTTAGCGTTCTTTTTCTAAAGAAAGCTATAATTTGAATTTGACAGCGAGTCAGCGTGTGAAAGTGAAGCTTATTAAGTTTTTGCACTAGCAGGATTGCTGGTAGTATCTTTCACCATGATCCTGTAATTTACAAACTACTTCTTGCTGGAAACTGTGTTCCAGATATTTTTATTTTTACAATGCCTTTTGTCCCCTGTAGGCATCCACGCCGTGGTTAGTTTAGTTTAATATCTTTATTATGCACCCCATACCCATTCTGTGGGCAGTTGTCAAAAGGATTACAGAGGTACATAATGGGTCCAGGGACTGGGCCACAAAGTTTTGATAGATGAACAAGTTACAAAGGTAATGAACCATTCACACGTTTACACCTGATCACAATATTAAGGAGTTATTAATACAAATTTTAAATGAGTGGAAAAAGCTTTTTACGCTTCACGGTCTTGGTGGGTAATGATGTGTGTATTATATGCGGTAATTTTTTTTTTTACTACTGTTGGTGTTCCTCCAAGGTATAACTTACAAATGCTCTATAATTCTACAATAGAAGCCATGTGATGCTTATGTAGGATGGCATAGGTCGGCAGCATGCCACTACTAGCACAGTGAAGCCTTCATGACGAAGATAATCTGGTGTGACGGGCCAGGAGTGTGAGGGGGTGTGCACACCCAGACCACCACCATAATCCTACCTAAGCTTCACGTAATGATGGTGTCACAGGCAGACGAGGCGCTACTAGGGGGGGGGGGAGCTACAAATATTGTGCTCTTACGTGAGAGCATGTGTGTGTTATGGTACCTTCTGGTACTTGTAGGAATCACTACCTCCGTGACCTGCTTTCTCATCACCACGCCTGTTAGCCTTGGTTAAACTTTGGCGCTTCCACCTTGCAGTTCGTCGTTAGTCTGACTGATAAGGGACTGTTTATAGTAATCTAGCAAAGGTCTTCTTGAATATAAGGGTCTCCTGGAAATTACCCATATATTTGAAGGCATGGTGTTGAAATAATTGAACATTTTATTGTTATTTCTTACTGTGGGTATTTTGTACTTCATCACGCCTCTCGTTCTCCAGGTTCTATTGTGTACAAGTGTGTTACCAATTCTTTAGTATTTTTCTCGCTTGCGCTCAAGTGCATAAAATTTGATTGGATTTATACATTCCCTACAGTTTTAATGTGTTTGAATGCGAGTTTAAATTCCTTGGGCAGTTTCCAGCACTGTTATTTTGCCAGCATTAAATGATTTACTTAGTGTGCAGAAATATTACAATGTCGAGAATACAATTGCCTTAAAGATTACCATCATTGGCTGTACATTTCTTACTTGGAAAGTTCTTGTTATCAAGTCTGTTTCCCTGAAGTGATTGATAGTAACACTATCCCGTTATATGGTCAGTGGATGTCGCTCTCCTACAGATTGTTTTATCTTAATTTGCTCCTACAGATTGTGGCATGTTTAGTGGATGCCACTCTCTTACATGTTCTAACGCCATCTATGAAGGAGTTACGGTAAAGCTTTAAGAGTGATAATTATATGTACGTTGTCTAGCTAAGAAAAATAATTTCAGAGTTGCGTAGTTATTTGTAATGGGGGGGGGATGGGTAGACAACGTAGGTGGTGAGGGGAGGGGGGGAGGGAGCACGTTGTGGGAGAGGGGTAACATTGTTGTGAGTGATGTTGCTAGTGCAACATTGCGCCATGATTGACACAACCATCAAGCAACTTGTGGCAGGGCTGCGGAATTTCCATCTCGCTTCTAGTGTCGAGGAACAGGTGGAGAGCCCTGGCATACCCAGAAACTATTCACTGTCTTGGGCAAGACTCTTGTGTCTGACGTTGTCACGATGACGATAACTTAACTAAAACATAATACAACAACAAAATAAGACGAGGCAGACATGAGTTGTCCAAGACAATGTTATAGGCGTTGGCAACCACGGAAGAGGGAACTAGGGGTTAATGGGGCTAAAAGCCCCCCTAGTTGCAAATACTTTTTTTTAAATTAATGACTAATTTTCATTATATTAACAGCAAAAATGCGATAGTTTAAGAAATTTTACATGCTTGCTGAATATCATGTTTTTTTTTAAACTATTTCTTTTATTTTTTTTTTAGCATTTTTAAGCTCCCCCTTCCTCTTAGATTGAAATTTGTATCTGTCACTGAGTATAGGCTCTGTCCTCCTATTCCCACGAAGTACGAGAAAGACACCAAGAGTACTCGCCTCACTCTCAGCTACAAAAAAATCTCAGATACCTGGAGGTTATTCCTGGGATCAACGCCTCCGCGGCCCGGTCCATGGCCAGGCCTCCCGGTGGACCAGGGCCTGATCAACCAGGCTGTTACTGCTGGCTGCACGCAGTCCAACGTACGAGCCACAGCCCGGCTGATCCGGCACTAACTTTAGATAAAGATGTAGGGAATGAATGTTGTTGGACTCCACTTCTGACCCACTCCACCCTTCTTGTTGCTGCTACCATTAATAACATTACCAACAACATTAATAATAGTTTTGTGAATGCATGTCTGCATTAATGAAAATCCTAGTGATGAGAGAATAGTGAACACTTGTATATACATACTGTATACGGCAGTGATACTGGCTTACATAGTTAATTGAAGCGCGCGTAACCTATTATGGTTTCTTCAGGAGTGGGTAGTTTGCTATGTGATTTTTCACTTGTGATTTCCTTGACTGTTTGGGAATCATCATACTCCAGCAGCCCGGCTCTGGGCCAGGCTTCCAAATGGAGGAGGTTGACCTCTGGAACACTGTCCTCACTATGAGTGCGACACTCGGAACACTGTTGGAGGACGCTGACGTCTGGAACACTGTCCTCACTATGAGTGCGACACTCAGAACACTGTTGGAGGACGCTGACGTCTGGAACACTGTCCTCACTATGAGTGCGACACTCAGAACACTGTTGGAGGACGCTGACGTCTGGAACACTGTCCTCACTATGAGTGCGACACTCGGAACACTGCTGGAGGACGCTGACGTCTGGAACACTGTCCTCACTATGAGTGCGACACTCAGAACACTGCTGGAGGACGCTGACGTCTGGAACACTGTCCTCACTATGAGTGCGACACTCAGAACACTGCTGGAGGACGCTGACGTCTGGAACACTGTCCTCACTATGAGTGCGACACTCAGAACACTGCTGGAGGACGCTGACGTCTGGAACACTGTCCTCACTATGAGTGCGACACTCAGAACACTGCTGGAGGACGCTGACGTCTGGAACACTGTCCTCACTATGAGTGCGACACTCGGAACACTGTTGGAGGACGCTGACGTCTGGAACACTGTCCTCACTATGAGTGCGACACTCAGAACACTGCTGGAGGCTGCTATCCTGGGCATTAATTAAGTCGTACATTGACTGTCTCTATCACATTTAATCATTTAACATTGACATTGACGATTATTGATGAGCTTGTCCTCGTTTGTATCTTAATCAGGCGCTCTATATTAGCGTGTGTGTGTGTGTGTGTGTGTGTGTGTGTGTGTGTGTGTGTGTGTGTGTGTGTGTGTGTGTGTGTGTGTGTGTGTGTGTGTGTGTGAGAGAGAGAGAGAGAGGGCCTTTGTAAGACGTTACACGATATTTGTAAGACGGTACAGGATGATGGGTGTTAATGTTTCGCGTAGTGCTGACGTCAGAGGCGGGGGATCACACAGGATACCTGGAATTAGCAAGAAACACCTGTGCTATCACCTGATTTGTTCACTGCCACCATGCGTGTGGTGGTGGTGATGGTGGTCTTGCTGGTAGTGGTCCTGCTGGTAGTGATGGTGGTTGTTGTTGTAGTGTTGCTGCAGATGCTGGTGTTTCCTGCCTCCGCGGCTGCCGTTAAGTGAACATTAAGCATTTACCATGTCGGCTTCCTTGGTTAAGGTAGGAAATGGATGGAGAGAATGCTATTAGGTGTAATATCAGTCTCATCAGTCCCCCCCCCTTTCCCTGCCTATCTCAGGTCACCCTCACCAACCCTTCACGTCACTCCCACGTAATCCCCCCCCCCTCACGTCACTCCCTCACCCCTCCCCCTCACGTCACTCCTACACTAATCTAGCAATATATCTCGGGCTTTCAAGTCGACCTCGCCTTGATCTGTTACTTGTGTCGAGCGATATGCTGCATTAATGAAACGAAACGAAACGAGAGAGAGAGAAAGTGAGAGAGAGGAGATATGAGATGGAGTATTTGATCGAAGTAATAATTCAGTAAATGAGTAATTGAACGTGTATTTACGTTGAGTGAGTTGAGTAACTGAATGAGTGAGCAAGCAAGAGTAGCTTGACATTGTGGTTAAAGTTTGTAACGTAGGCTGGTACATAGACTAGTACAGACTCGTACATAGATGTCACTTACCTACTTGGTGTGATGAATGTGTGGGGTGAGGAACGATGTTCATCTTGGATATTTCCATGTATTGTTCTCCACTCCCGCTCCCTCACACCTCACGTTCACGGGTGTTCCTGTTAGTGTATTGTCACTTATCACAACGTCGAGCTTTCTTTTATTTTTTTAAGAGTTAAACTGTTACGAAAACATATTTTCTCTCTGGCCAGTTGGAAGCATCGTATTTTGTTACAGTGAGACCTACTCACGAAATTTTAATAACACGATTACAAACAAACCATGGAACGGGTGGGATTTGAACCCATGGCGAGTGAATCGTAAAACACACACACACACACACACACACACACACACACACACACACACACACACACACACACACACACACAGGCAAGCGATGTAATGGAGGCAGGAACCATACATAGTTTTAAGATGAGGTATGATAAAGCTCATGGAGCAGGGAGAGGGAGGACCCAGTAGCGGTCAGTGAAGAGGCGGGGCCAGGAGCTGAGTTTCGACCCTTGCAACCAAAGTTAGGTGAGTATACTCTCTCTCTCTCTCTCTCTCTCTCTCTCTCTCTCTCTCTCTCTCTCTCGATACTGTATGTACAAAAAATATTTAGCTGTGCATTCCTGTATTAATGTTAGATTTCCATCTGTTTTCTTGCAGGTGGGTTGAACGTTGTTTCCTTCGAGGGGGAACGTAAGGATCGTGGAACTGTGAGAGGTATGTTGAGACGAGACAATCATCACTGATGTCTAAGGTAATCTGGAGGGAACCAGATCGTCCAAAAAGTGTCATCGGTAAGCTTTCACCAATAACCCATTACTTAGGAAACTCTAGACGACGTTTCGGTACGTTCTGCACCATTCTCAAGTCACAGCTGAGCGAGAAAATTATTGAAGACTAGAGAATAGGTCAGGAAAAAGTGGTGGGAGGAGCATGAGTGACTAAAGTTTCCTCTGTTAAGTGTGGGTTACTTGCCCGAGTATGTATACACGTTGAGGTAACGAGGTATCAGAGAGGTGCTAGGGAGCAAGTGGAGCCTGGATAACAGCATTAATCGCCGCATTACTTAAAATAGGTCAGAGTATCTACTTCTCTTCGTTGTCCCTCCCTCCTACCCATACCTTCTGTCTTTTTTGTTTTTTACCTTCACTCTTTTTTTTTTCCATCTCCTCCCTTTCCTCTTCCGTCCTTTCTCCTCCCTTTTACCCTCCTTTCCCTCCCTCCCTTTTACTTTATATTCTGCTGGCTACCGAGGCAGGAATCTCTACATACTATAGTCTTCCTCTAGTTTCTCTTTATTTTTTCCATGCTCTAAGCTTTTGTTGGAGTTTATTACATGGAGGATGAGTGTGAAAGACCCTGGTGTGGTCTCGACTCCCATGAAGGTCGCTGCAAGCTGCCCGGAGCACCAGTTTACCACCCTCTTATGTCTTAACTTCCTCCTCCTGTAATGTCTGCCACACGTTGAGGAACGACACATGTGACCTTCTTGCTAGTGTCATGTCTGCCACACGTTGAAAGAATAAGGAATAGAGAAAACTCTCGAAATCCATCACAGGCGTAAACTTCCTGCTGGTATAATAACTGCTAGTACTGTAATGCCTCTCACTCTCCATGCCAAGCGACACGTGTACTAACAAGACCAGTCTGGCGTCTGGTACTGTGTACCTGGTGGTACCCAGTTGAGTAAGGGGAGTGGAATTGGAAGTAATAGGCGTGGAATAGCCATCACAACCTGACTGATAAGTAATTTGCAGGAGATATTGATCCAGTTTCCTCTGGAAAACTATTATCCGGTAATATTTCTTATTTCTGCAGGTAATACGTTAGTCTTGGGCTCAGAGTGTTGACAGTATTATCTTATTGTACTTATAGCACTCTTGCTTTACATTGGACTTATAGATGTAAATGATTTAGAAACCCAACGAGTTCAAAAATTAGACATTTTTGCAACAATTGGGAATCTTTGTGGAAACGTTTTGTCTAGTGCGAGGAAGATGATGGGATGGATGATGAGAACATTCAAGACGAGATGCCAAGCCAGTGATGATCCTTTTTAAATCACTTTTTCTCTCTAGGCCGGAATACTGCTGTACATTAACATTCCCATTCAAGGCAGGTGAAATTGCATATCTAGAGAATGTAGAGAGAACCTTTATGGCACGTATACGTTCCATCAAACACCTTAACTACTGGGAACGCTTGGGAGCACTTGATCTGTACTCACTGGAGCGCAGGCGAAAGAGATGCATCACAATCTACACCTGGACGATTCTGGAGGGACTGGTCCCTAATCTGCACACACAAATCGCTCCCTACGAAAGCAAAAGATTTGGCAGGCGATGCAACATACCGCCAATGAAAAGTATGGGCACCATTAGTTCACTAAGAGAAAACACTAAGCGTCCGGGGCCCAAGACTGTTTAACAGCCTCCCACCAGCCATAAGGGGAATTACCAATAGACCCCTGGTTGTCTTCAAGAGGAAGCTGGACAGATACCTAAAGTCAGTGCTGGATCAGCCGGCCTGTGGTTCGTACGTTGAACTACGTGCGGCCAGCGGTAACAGCCTAGTTGATCAAGCCCTGATCCACTGGTAGGCCTAGTCATGGACCGGACCGCGAGGGCGTAGATCCCTGGAATACCCTCCAGGTAAGTGGCTTCCTAAGTCCGGTACAGAGATGAAGAGTGGAAGATAAGGGGAGTGTGAGGTAATCAGTCCCTCAAAAATTGGGTTTATTCAATGATTTCTGTCTCACTAAGTTATGGCAGACCCTCAAGTATTTCCCATATCTATTTTATCACTTATTTCTGTCTTCTCAATTCCAGAGAAGACCAAGTGTTGTGAAGCATTGGCAATAGTTTAGATGTTTTATTTATTCTATGTGGGCGCTCTGTCCTACCCTAAAACGTACAGTTAACACAGGACAATATTTGAGGAGTGAGAGTGGTATTAATTTATACCGTTGATGAACTTCGAGAGTCTCACTACTCTCGGGGCCCGGCCATGGGCCACTGACGTTGCTTCTGTTCTGAAGGCTCTCCTAATCCACATTAGGTCAGTCATTGGACTAAAGAATGGGAAGATTCATGGTTGTTGGGGGGAGGCAAGAACACCTAGTTTTCTTTCTCTCGTATATCAGAAAACGTGGACAGAGGGGAGGCAGGCAGGGCCAAATTTTTACAGATGGTTTGGTCATCAATTTTCCAGCAGGAATGCATTGACGCTTTTCCAATTTCTTTCTGTCTTTCCTGGGTATTTTATTTATTTTTAATTTTGGGAATAAGACAAATTGGATGTAGTTTGCTTGAAATTGTTTATCTTTAATGTCTGCTCTGTCTTTCCAGCACCAGACAAGCCTGGCCCAGGGCCGGGCTGCGAGAGTAGGAAAACTCTCGAAACCCATCAATAATATATGGTGTTTATGGTCATCAAGTTGTAGCTCCTGGTCCCATCTTTTGTACTACTGTTATTGAATTCATATTGTGCCTTGTTCTCACGGGTCTTAACGGTAAACTCAATGTTCAGAAATAACCCACACATAGGAGAGGGGAACTTACGACGTCGTTTCGGTCCGACTTAGACCATTTACAAAGTCACATGTAATTGTGTATCGTATTGCCACCCCTTCATCTGGCTGATTCCTCTTCCCTACCAACCTAAGACGGAAACTGTATTTTCTAACTTTACAAATAACTCGTCAAAAGTTTGTTTTCACGTATGCCGTCTTGTCCCAGGTCCATTAGTACACTAGCAACACTACATGCTAAGACCTCTATCACCAAAAAGATCTGCGATATACCTATGGCCGGTTTCCACCACCATCCCCGTTAACCAGAATCACTACCATCCCCGTTAACCAGAACCACTACCGTCCCCGTTAACCAGCACCACCACCATCCCCGTTAACCAGCACCACCTGGATGTTAACTGGAGGTTATTCCCGGGATCAACGCCCCCGCGGCCCGGTCCATGACCAAGCCTCCCGATGGATCAGGGCCTGATCAACTAGGCTGTTACTGCTGGCCGCACGCAGTCCAACGTACGAGCCACAGCCCGGCTGATCCGGCACTGACTTTAGGTATCTGTCCAGCTCTCTCTTGAAGGCAGCCAGGGGTTTATTGGCAATTCCCCTAATACTTGATGGGAGGCTGTTGAACAGTCTTGGGCCCCTGACACGGTGTTTTCCCTTAGTGTACCAATGGCGCCCCTACTTTTAATTGGGGGCATTTTGCATCGCCTGCCCAGTCTTTTACTTTCGTAGGGAGTGATTTCTGTGTGCAGATTTGGGACCATTCCTTCCAGGATTTTCCAAGTGTAGATTATGATATATCTCTCCCTCCTGCGTTCCAACGAGTACAAGTCAAGTGCTTCCAAGCGTTCCCAGTAGTTAAGGTGGTTGACAGAACTTACACGTGCAGTAAAGGATCTCTGTACACACTCTAGATCTTCGATTTCACCTGCTTTGAATGGAGATGTTAATGTACAGCAGTATTCCAGCCTAGAGAGAACAAGTGATTTGAAAAGGATCATCATGGGCTTGGCATCTCTCGTTTTGAACGTTCTCATTATCCATCCTATCATTTTCTTTGCACGTGCGATCGTGGCACTGTTGTGATCCTTGAAAGTGAGATCCTCAGACATTACTACTCCCAGGTCCCTTACATTATTTTTCCGCTCTATTGTATGGCCAGAGTCTGTAGTATACTCTGTTCTAGTTATTATCTCCTCCAGTTTTCCATAACGGAGTAGTTGGAATTTGTCCTCATTGAACATCATATTGTTTACCGTTGCCCACTGGAAAACTTTGTTTATATCTTCTTGGAGGTTAACCGCGTCCTCAGCAGATGACAGCCTCATGCAGATCCTAGTATCATCCGCAAATGATGATACGGTGCTGTGATATATATCTCTGTCTATGTCTGATATGAGGATAAGGAATAAGATGGGGGCGAGTACTGTGCCTTGTGAAACAGAGCTCTTCACTATGGCAGCCTCCGATTTAACTCTGTTGACCACTACTCTTTGTGTTCGATTTGTTAGGAAGTTGAAGATCCATCTCCCCACTTTCCCAGTTATTCCTTTAGCACGTATTTTATGGGCTATTACGCCATGATCGCATTTGTCAAATGCTTTTGCAAAGTCTGTGTATATTACATCTGCATTCTGATTCTCTTCCAGTGCATCCAAGGCCATATCATAGTGATCCAGTAGTTGTGAGAGGCAGGAGCGACCTGCCCTGAACCCATGTTGCCCTGGATTGTGCAGATTTTGGGAATCCAGGTGATTTGCAATCCTGCTTCATAGCACTCTTTCAAAGATTTTTATGATGTGGGACGTCAGAGCTATTGGTCTATAGTTCTTAGCTAATGCTTTGCTGCCACCTTTATGGAGTGGGGCTATATCCGTTGTTTTAAGTGACTGTGGAATTTCACCCATGTCCAAGCTGCTCCTCCATAGTGTACTTAGGGCACGTGAGAGGGGTTTCTTGCAGTTCTTAATGAAAACAGAGTTCCACGAGTCAGGGCCCAGGGCTGAGTGCATAGGCATGTTGTCAATGGCTTTTTCGAAGTCTATCGGAGTTAGGGTAATGTCGGAAATCTGGCATACATTTATGGAGTTTTGAGGCTCATTCATGAAATCATTTGGGTCGTCAATCCTCAGACTGATTAGTGGTTCACTAAACACAGAGTCGTACTGGGATTTCAATATTTCACTCATTTCCTTGTCATCTGTGTAAGTCCCATCCTGTCTGAGTAAGGGCCCGATACTAGATGTGGTATTTGCCTTGTTTTTGGCATATGAAAAGAAATATTTTGAATTTCTTTCAATTTCACTAATAGCTTTAGGCTGCTCCTGTCTCTTCTGGTTCCTGTAAGAGTCGTTTAACTTAAGTTCGATAGTTTCCACTTCCCTGGTCAGCGCCTCCTTTCGTGTATCAGATATTCTAGCACTCCTGAGGAGCTCAGTGACTCTTCGTCGTCTTCTGTAGAGGGAGCGTCTTTCTCTCTCCAGTTTACTCCTGCTCTTCTTCTTAGAGGAATATGCCTGGAACATGCTTCAGCTGCCAGGAAGTTGATCCTTTCAAGGCACTGGTTTGGATCCATGTCATTTAAGATATCTTCCCAACATGTTTCGTTTAGGACATGGTTTACCTGGTCTTAGTTGATGTTCTTGTTGTTGAAGTTGTATTTTGTGAAGACACCTTCACAGGTACATGCATTCTGTTGATCAGGACCCCTATGCATGTATGTCTGGACTTCGATTAGGTTGTGATCGGAATTAGTTGTTTTTGATATTCTTGTGTCTCTTATCAGGTCCTCATTATTTGTGAAGATAAGGTCAAGTGTGTTTTCTAGTCTTGTTGGCTCCACTATCTGCTGGCTTAAGGTGTGTTTTTTGCAGAGGCTTAGTAGCTCATGTGTGTGTGACCTTTCATTTTCGCTGCCTCCGGGTACTGTTTCAGCTATAACATTATTTGCTACATTCTTCCATTTTGTATGCCTTAGGTTGAAATCACCAAGCAGTAAGATGTTTGAGGATGGAGCTGGAAAGTTTTCCAGACAGTAATCAATTTTCAGTAGCTGTTCCTTGAACTGTTGTGAGGTTGCATCTGGTGGCTTATATACAACCACAATGACTAGGTTTTGGTTCTCGATCTTTATTGGTAGAACTTCAACTACCTCATTTGTGGTGTTCAGCAACTTCATGCAGATGAGGGACTCTTTGACATACAGGCCAACCCCCCCTTGTTGCCTGTTCATTCTGTCGCATCTAAAAAAGTTGTAACCACTTATCCATATTTCGCTGTCAAAGTGATCTTTTGTGTGAGTCTCTGTGAAGGCTGCAAACATTGCATTAGACTCCTCTAGAAGTCCACTGATAAAAGGTATTTTGTTGTTGGTGGATGGCTTAAGGCCCTGTATATTAGCAAATATGAACGAGGTTGTATTCTGTGTTTGTGGGGGGATTTTGTTATTGGCATCAGTAGTTGTAATTCTGGAGGGCCATGGGTGGCCACTGGCTGCGCCTCCAGTCCAACAAGGCTCCAAGGTGGTGGACTATTTTTGTTATTTCCTTCCATTTTCTTTTTCCGTTTCCTGCCACTAAAAAATCACTTGAGTTGGGTTGTCGTAGCTACTATTGTTTGTCTTGTGGGGTCTGTGCCTCTTGGTCCCTTTTAGATGGTATGCAGGGCACTCGATGTTGTAACACTGCTTCTGGAGGACCGAGGAGTGACACATTTTTGGGTGAAAGAAAGTACAGGAAGAAGAACGACACTCCTTTAGACGAGGTCGCAACATTTTTTGGGATGCTTGAAGTTGCATGTCCCTTTTTTTTTCCTTGATATTCCATGCTTACAGATGCTCCAAGCATAATATTTGCACAAAGTCACCTTTGGATGTGAATTGAGAATTGTTAACCAGCACCACCACCATCCCCGTTAACCAACACCATCACCACCCCCGTTAGCCAGCACCATCACCATCCCCGTTAACCAGCACCACGACCATCCCCGTTAACCAGCACCACCACCATCCCCGTTAACCAGCACCACCACCATCCCCGTTAACCAGCACCACCACCACCCCCGTTAACCACCACCACCACCATCCCCGTTAACCACCACCACCACCATCCCCGTTAACCAGCACCACCACCATCCCCCTTAACCAGCACCACCACCATCCCGTTAATCAGCACCACCACCACCATTCCCTCATATGCACAACCATGTTAAAAACTCCAGAAACAACAGTGAACTTTTGTCATCCTTGTTAATGGCATTAAACATGCTTTTAACTGCGGAACTTGTGGAGTTATTTTACCGGTTATTGCGTAAACATCCGAGTTGTAACAGCGCGCTTTTTTACCAGCCACTCTTAGGCTGTCTTACATAGTAAAGGCTTTACTGCACAAGTTTCTTCATTAGTTTTGTATATCGTCCCTGGTACTGGCTGTCCCTCGAGGATGATCCAGTACTGAGGTAGCGCCTAAGTAAATCCAGAATTTAAGGAAAGACTTGATATTTTTTTGGTTTTAGTGGCTGTTACGGAGCAACTTGCAGTGCAAGCAGGCCGACAGATTTGCAGCTAACACACAAGATGTAGGTAACAGCTCTTAGCTAATAAATAATGTTAGGAATCCTTAATCTAAACTTGTAAAACCCTGTGTAAAAAAAAATAAAAACAGGTGACGGAAATAGCTGACGTTTCGGTCCGTCTCTGGCTGTTTTAAAGCCGGATGGTTCAGGATGGACTGAAATTTTAGTAGTTTCATTTTCATTTTATCGGTTGTGAGCTGTGCTGTCAATGTTGTTGCGACTGCCAGGCAGATGTACTAGCAAGGCTTAGTCTTGACAGTGAAGAGAGAGAGAGAGAGAGAGAGCTTGCAAACCAAAATTTTGTTGATATAATGTTTCACTTTGTGTAGACTTTTATTAAGGATAAAGTTGTCTCAATACAAGCTTTTCCAACCTGTTTTTTTTCCTCTTTGAGTGGCCCACGCGACCTGGTCCCAAAGAAGGCCTACTCAGTATTACATAAAAGGTAAGGTACGCACAGGAAGTTAAAGATATTTATAAATGTTAGTATTACATAAAAGGTAAGGTACGCACAGGAAGTTAAAGATATTTATAAATGTTAATATTAAATGTAAATATAAATTTGAAAGATTTATGGGTTTGAGACAGAGTAGCAAACACGCCAGAGTGCAAAATATTTAACAGGCTATTAATTTATTTTCGTAAGCAAGGATTCGGATATTGTGGATTAACTTTATTTTTTTGACATGTTTTATATTCCTTTTATAACATGGAGGCCAAAAGTGCAGCCTGTGAGCTTCATTACAGTTATGGCTTAAGATTTCTACTATCACAAGAATGGAAGAACACTGCAGTAGGCCTATTGGCGCATATTAGGCAAATTTCCAAACACAAACCCACTATACAAAAATATTTGCAGATGTAATATACACAGACTTTGCAAAAGCATTTGACAAATGCGATCATGGCGTAATAGCCCATAAAATACGTGCTAAAGGAATAACTGGGAAAGTGGGGAGATGGATCTTCAACTTCCTAACAAATCGAACACAAAGAGTAGTGGTCAACAGAGTTAAATCGGAGGCTGCCATAGTGAAGAGCTCTGTTCCACAAGGCACAGTACTCGCCCCCATCTTATTCCTTATCCTCATATCAGACATAAACAGAGATATACACCACAGCACCGTATCATCCTTTGCAGATGATACTAGGATCTGCATGAGGCTGTCATCTGCTGAGGACGCGGTTAACCTCCAAGAAGATATAAACAAAGTTTTCCAGTGGGCCACGGTAAACAATATGATGTTCAATGAGGACAAATTCCAACTACTCCGTTATGGAAAACTGGAGGAGATAATAACTAGAACAGAGTATACTACTGACTCCGGCCATACAATAGAGCGGAAAAATAATGTAAGGGACCTGGGAGTAGTAATGTCTGAGGATCTCACTTTCAAGGATCACAACAGTGCCACGATCGCACGTGCAAAGAAAATGATAGGATGGATAATGAGAACTTTCAAAACGAGAGATGCCAAGCCCATGATGATCCTTTTCAAATCACTTGTTCTCTCTAGGCTGGAATACTGCTGTACATTAACATCTCCATACAAAGCAGGTGAAATTGCAGATCTAGAGAGTGTACAGAGATCCTTTACTGCACGTATAAGTTCTGTCAAGCACCTTAACTACTGGGAACGCTTGAAAGCACTTGACTTGTACTCGTTGGAACGCAGGAGGGAGAGATATATCATAATCTACACTTGGAAAATCTTGGAAGGAATGGTCCCAAATCTGCACACAGAAATCACTCCCTACGAAAGTAAAAGACTGGGCAGGCGATGCAAAATGCCGCCAATAAAAAGTAGGGGCGCCATTGGTACACTAAGGGAAAACACCATAAGTGTCCGGGGCCCAAAACTGTTCAACAGCCTCCCATCAAGCATTAGGGAAATTGCCAATAAACCCCTGGCTGCCTTCAAGAGAGAGCTGGACAGATACCTAAAGTCAGTGCCGGATCAGCCGGGCTGTGGCTCGTACGTCGGACTGCGTGCGGCCAGCAGTAAGAGCCTAGTTGATCAGGCCCTGATCCATCGGGAGGCCTGGTCGTGGACCGGGCCGCGGGGGCGTTGATCCCCGGAATAACCTCCAGGTAACCTCCAGGTAACCCATTTTCAGTGCTAACCCTTAAGTCTTACACATGTAAGACTTAAGGAAATGGTTGTATTTAATGATAAATTAAGAATTATTTCAGGAACTGAAAGTTAGATATGAAAGATTTTGAGATGTTTACCATAGATTTTGAGACTGTCTTGGCTTGGGTGTCTGTCTGAAAGAGGGCGGCTAGACAGCAGGGAGAGGACTCCCCTGCAGTAATATTGCTCTGTTTTATGCTGTTCATATTGGCGCTATTTCCAGGGCGTGAAGATCATAGGGTGGCAGTTAGCTCCACAATACTGATGGTGACGCTGTCCACGAGCTGCTGGCTATGCAGTGTTTACTGCAGTATCCCTTACTGCTGGAGGCTTCTCACTGCCTGGGGACTAGCATTTCTGTCTTAGTCGGGAATTGGAATGCGGTTTTCCGTAGGCTCTTGGCGTTGTCTTCTGTGTTTGAACTCGTTAAAAAAGCGTTTCTCAGGCTATGTAACCTGTGGATTTCTAGCCGCGGTAACCAAAAAATCCTCTTTCTGTGCCGGGTGCGAAGGTAGAAAAATAACTGGTCACAGATATGTCAGAGGTGGTGTGTGTGTGTGTGTGTGTGTGTGTGTGTGTGTGTGTGTGTGTGTGTGTGTGTGTGAGTGAGTGAGGAGACATGAAGAGTGTAGTGTGACCACTAGTTATCCTCCTGATGGTGAGGCTGACGGAGGGGAAGGAGAGGTTTTGTGACGACCTGGAACTTGTGACCACTCTAGCGTGAGACAAGCACAACGCCGCTGGAGGAAATGTTTGTGGTTAATAGTTGCCGCTGCCCAATAAACTCTCCCCTCGAGGCAAAATCTAAAAAAAAAAATCTATCTCCGGTACATTCTCCTCCTCTTCTTCATATCCTGGTGCTTGCACATGGTGTATGTAAATCAAAAGCTATATTCATTAAGGAAACGTCTCTAATAAATATCACGAGTTTCCAGTGTGAAGTAGAGGATAACATGACGTTCAGTGGTGATTAGTTCCAGCTGCTTGGCAATGGAAAAAAAATCAACAACTCAAGAGGAACACTACACAAAACTGAACCAAACCCAAGATCATCATCAAAACGAAGGGAACACGTAAAAGACCTGGGAGTAATTATGTCGGCTTACCTTTCAAAGACAATAACAGACAACAACCAGGTAAAATGACCGGGTGGGTAATGAAAACTCTCAAAACAAGAGAAATAGTACCAGTGATGATACTTTTCAAATAGCTTGTGCCCTTGCCGTCGGTGTTGACGGCTCCGTTCAGGGCAGGGGGAGATATCACGGCTGGAATAGATATAAAGATCATTACAGCTTGCATAGGGCTTTAAATAATTTAAATTGCTGGGAATACCTCGATTCTAAATTTATACTCGAGAGAGAGACGCATGATAATATATACGTGGAAAGTACTTGATGGCCTAGTCCCAAATCTCCATTCTGCCATAACGTGCTGTAGTGAGAGAAATGGCAGAAAATGTCACACCCAGTGAAAAACAGGGGCACCATGGACACGATAAGAGAACCTTGTATCAACATCCTTGGTCCTAGATTTTTTTTTAACATCTTATCAGAAAATATCCTAAACACTGCTGGGGTAAATGGTAAAGGCTTCAAAAGAAAATTGGACAAGTATTCCTGCCAAGTACCAGCTCAACCAGGTTGTGACGGATTTGTAGGCCAGCGGGCCGACAGCAGCAGCAGCACGCACCAGACCAGCCTGGCCCAGGGCTGGTCTCCAGGAGTAGAACTGGAAACCAATCTTGGGTAAAGGTATATATTGGTACAAACCTTGGTTATAGATACCGACAAATTGGTTTTGAAAGAAAAATACGTGAACAGACACAAGGACATGTTCATCAGAAAACGTTTCAGTCCTGGAACCTTGATCACTTCCAACATACAGAGGTTAAAAAGATAGTCTTTCTAAACCAAAGGCATATGCTACTTTTGTGTCTTATATATACTGGTACTGTGTACACGGGTGGTAGGTCACCTTAACTTTACCAGGCCTGGTAAAGGGTAATCACCCCTTTTACCAAGAGTGGAAAAGGGTAATTACCCCTCTCCAGGCCTGGTAAAGGGTTTTAAATTAAGACACATGTGCAACATCTGGGTATCTTTATTGTAGACGTTTCGACATCCAGTGGCTTTATCAATACAAATTCTAGGACATAACTTGAAGACAGTAGGACTATATACAGAAGATGAGGTAATCAGTCCCTCAACCTAGGAGTAGGTGCGAAGAGCACCGAATCTCCACGACTACGGTGCTCTTCGCACCTACTCCTAGGTTGAGGGACTGATTACCTCATCTTCTGTACATAGTCCTACTGTCTTCAAGTTATGTCCTAGAATTTGTATTGATAAAGCCACTGGATGGCGAAACGTCTACAATAAAGATACCCAGATGTTGCACATGTGTCTTAATTTCATCTTGTCGGTATTATATACCATTCTTGCACAACAAAGGGTTTTAATGCAGTGACGGTGTTTGTGTGCTTTGTTCCTTGGTGTAGGTTCCTCTGCTCTGGGAGGGACGCCACCTCACACAGGGTACTTGCATGACTAGGACAACATCTCATTCGGCATAAGTGATGGGGATATTTCCCCCTTTTTGTCTAAATCTGTTGACCCGGCCGATGTCACAGGACGAATTATGGATTGTAGAACGTAAACGATATTTTGATAAATTTTACTTGCTTTGTGATTATGATTTGTGTAATACGAGAGCGATTTGGCAACGACATTACCAAGTTGATAGTGTCAGTTTGATAATGTTAGGAAGGGTGTATGTTAAACGTGTTGGAGTCTACCTGGATGACCAAACTATTCTGGCAGCAAGACGGATACACATTACCTGAAGTATACCTGCAGGGGGTTTCGGGGGTTAACGCCCCCGCGGCCTGGTCCGTGACCAGGCCTCGTGGTGGATCAGGGCCTGATCACCCAGGCTGTTACTGCTGGCCTCATGTAAACCGACGTACGAGCCACAGCCCGGCTGGTCAGGGGTCTATTGGTAATCCCCTTTATGTATGCTGGGAGACAGTTTACAGTCTTGGGGGCCCCTGACAATGTGTTAACACATTCACAGTTTAACGTTCCATATTTTCCTCGGCCACTTCGTTGCCAGGAATATCACGAACGATTTTTTGAAGTTTCTTTTATGCGGTTAAATATATGCTTTTGTTGGTTACGTAACGTAACCAAACATAAATTTGTTCTTGTGGAAGAGCGGAACAATCTGCCAAGTAGAATATTTTTAAGGGTAACCAAGCTAATTCTTTCGGTAGCTTTAAAAATTAATTGGATAAATACGTGAGCGATAAGGATTAAGTTTGAGAAAGACCTGCCAAGCATGAGCCAGTTGGCCTACTATGGTCTTTTTTTTTTTTATGGTGTTATAACTGGGTGAGGTTTGAGGGTGAAGGTCTCTACCCGCCAGTCTGACCCTGCTCGCCCGCAGCCATCATTGTTTACAAATATGTGGGAGTAAGAAGAGGCCTCGCTCATGGAGATAATACCACAGCTTCCCCACTCTGCACACCAGTTGACCTATTTTTTTGTACTGTTCTCACCAACAGCCTGGATGATCAGACATTCCCCTGGCTCAGGCTGGGCTGCGTGAGAAGCAGAATTCTCGAAACCACACAAGTGTAGCACCTTGATTCTGTCCTGTCTGTGAGAATCGAGTTTCGGCTTCCGGTATGTTGGTTCCTGTTTTACATGGGGAAAGGCAGAAGACCGCATATCAGTGCTGTCTGCAGAGAACTATTACTATCTCGATGAAAGACTATTTACTATTATCAGAATAAACATGGAAAGAGGAAAATCCTTATCGCATTGGAAAAATAGCCTAAAGACGTACTTGTTCAGCAAAAAGTTCCTAACCGCTTTATCAAATACTCTTAAGAATCTTGTGCATCGGCATCATGTCTCCCGTGGTCTTAAGGAGCACGTAAGTTCCCCAGTCTTCTAATAACATGTTTATTTTTCAACTATAATCTACCTTGTCCATAATTACTATCGCATTTCCTTTGTTTCGTAAGGTGAAGTCCAGGATCTTTCCTTAACTCATGGTATAACTTAACAAATCTTCGAGGACAATTGTGTTGTAGAGGCCTGAGCTCAAGATCCCGAGAATATTAAAGAAAGTGGCAACTCATGGTATTGGTGGAAAAGTGCTGTCATGGATCAAGTCATGGCTCACCAACAAACCTCAGATCTCAAAGATTTGTTAAGTTATACCGTGAATTAAGGAAAGATCCTAGACTTCACCTTACGAAACAAACAAAGCAAATGCCATAGTAATTATGGACAAAGATTATGGTGGAAAAATAAACATGTTATTAGAAGACTGGGGAACTTACGTTCCCCTTAAGTTCAGCTTCTATACTTATTACAGATATATCACTACCAACAGATTGAGAGAATAGACAACTATGCACAGTCAAAACATTGAAGTAGACGTTTCGCTACTGGTGGCGTTTTTCAGAGATGAAAATGCAACCGAAATGTTTCTTTCAATGTCTAGATTGTACACACGTCTCCAGAAATCTGTAATACAATTAATGGCTTGGTTGTACCAGGAGACACTTGAGAGTGGACTGAAGAGCCACACTCGACCTCCACTCGGTCATGGCTCGTCCACAACTGGTGCATGACAGCCGGAGGCAGCACACGAAGTTGTGTAGGTATGCAGCGTGGTGGCTGTGGTGGCGACTTTGGTGGCGGCAGCAGTGACTCTGGTGATGATTTCTGCTATTTTTATCTTTTGATACACATTTTGTGGAAGTCACCACTTTAATCCTTCCAGAGATGGATTTGTTGATGTGTTTTCTTTGCAGATACGGCAGTTAGGTATTTAGTGGAGACTACAAAAGAGGCTTCTTCCTTCCCAGACCCTCCCTGCCTCATCTGCTGCTGCTGAAGTCAGGCTCTTAAGACCCTTGAAGTGTTGGTGTGGCAACATTTCTTGAGAAGTGAAATGGCAGCACTAATAACTATGCTGATCAAAGTAGTCTAGGAGACTGGGGTCAGGAGCTGAGACTCGCAAACAGCTATGCAAGCATACTTTCTGAGAGTGCACTAGGGAAGGAAAATAAAAGGGAAAATGACGTTAGGTGATAATGGATGGCCGTGATATGAAGTGATAGGCTATAAAATGTAAATAAATTTCTCTCTAAAATACTCGTATAAGGAGAAGAGTGAAATGTTTGCAGTACCTGGAATATACTTGAAGGTCACGTCCTCAGTCTGCACACTGCAGTGAGAGATACGGAAAGAAGTGTAAATAAACCCAGTGAAAGTTGGGGATCCATAGGCACAGAGAACAGTGTGTCGGCATCTCTGGTCCAAGACTTCAGCCTGTTACCAGAATACGCAAGAAATGTCGCCGGGTGCGTGCAGCCAGCAGCAACAGCCTGGTTGATCAGGCTCTGATCCACCAGGAGGCCTGGTCACAGACCGGGCCGCGGGGGCGTTGACCCCCGGAACTCTCTCCAGGTAAACTCCAGGTACAAAGATTAAGTTTTCAAGAAGACACTGGACCACTGTCTTCTGCAAGTAGGTGGTCAACCAGGTGGTGATGGCTTGGATCATAAGAATATAAGAACATAAGAAAGAAGGAACACTGCAGCAGGCCTACTGACCCATGCGAAGCAGGTCCATGTCCTTTCCCCCTCCGGATTAGCCCAATGACCCACCTAATTAGGTCACTTCCACTTAAGGAAGGATCACCGCATCAGACCTAGTAGCACAAGCTAGTCAGGTCCAACTCCCACCCACACCCACTCCTGTATTTATCTAACCTCTTTAAAGCTACACAACGTTTTAGCCTCAATAACTGTACTCGGGAGTTTGTTCCACTCATCACTGGTGTTCCTGATTTAAATAGCAAATTGATACGCTTCGGGGAATTTAATTCCGTGCATATGCGTGTCTGTTTACATATTATGTGAAGCTAATGATAAGATAAAGAACAGTTGTCGATGGGGATCTACCTGGAGGGTGTTCCTGGTGTCAATGGCTTCGCGACCCAGTCCTCGACCAGGCCTCCTGGGGATAGATTAGGATCATTACGGGAACTTAAAGTAGTAAAATTGGCTGAGCCAGTGCAGGTGTTGAGCCAAACAAATGCAAGGTCATGTAGATCAGGTAAGTGGAGATATGTGATCAAGTGCGGCTTTAGAAAGCGTTCGTACAAAAAGAAATCCATAAAAGAACTTGGAAATGACCACTGTACTCAACATCCCAGGGGAGCACATCGTCCAAGTAACGTCAGATGGACAGCTTTCATGGACGTAAATAAAGATTCCTCTTGGATATGTGTTAGAATAATCGTGGAGTATCCGCCTCCAGCATGGAGACCCCACCCGATAAAGCAGAAGCGCAAGACGGAAAAGTTTCGGAGGTTTACAACCAATTTGGTCCAGGAACTGAGGGATTTATTAAGAGAAGAAAATAAGACATTGCTTCGAAAAACAAAAGTATGAGAGACATTATTACTATGTATAAGATTCTTTGAGGAACACAGAGGGCAGACTAAAAATGTTTGAAATTTTAGGATTTGGAGCAAAGGCACATGGAAACAAAGCAGTCCTAAGGTAGATGAAATGTGCTGGATGACAAGAGTGGGGACACAAACTTCATACAGTGTTTGTGGAGTAGGTATTACAGGGCCAAGGGTGGAGGAATTAGTAATATCTGTCTATTCTAAGATGCAGGACCAGGAGCTGTTGAGTCGACCCCCGCAAACACATGAGGATGCGTACACAAACTTTCTGCTTGGAATGTCAAACTGTTGGTCCGTGAGTGACTTGTCACCAAACAAGTATCAGTTTGGAGACAGTTGGTTTGGGTAGTTAAGTTGAGCGGAAGCCAGTTCCCGTCTCAACGATCATCATGACAAGAACTGATGACTCAATACCGTCTTTGTAGCTGAAAATGCCATTGAAAATGCTGCTGTGTTAATCGTAATGACATTTCTCGGTTATGTTTACATTGTTTTATTCTCTGTTTTATTACAGTTATTACAATATGTGTTAGAATATTAAATTTGTGCGACGAAGAGGAATTCTGTATCATGGTTGCTATCGTCCAATATGTATCCAAAATGTATGCGTGTACCAGGTCGTAACATTACTTTGTCGCAACTTAGCGACACCCAAGACTTCTACTGGCCTCCCACGACAAACATTGTTGCTGATACGCAGGGCTGAGGAACACACTGATGCTCCAGTATGGTGTGTCGTAGGATTTCTTCACTTTAACAAGGATATCTTCTTCATACAGCTTTATATGTACAATTTGGAATGTGTGAGGGATGTATGTCCGATTGTTCTTTGATTTCTGAAGCTTTTGTGTGTGTGCTTTATTCTTCTGTTAGCTATTATTCTTTCGCATTCTTTCTTCTATGTAAAAAGAACTTTAATGTATGTACGAGTATTTTATAAATATGGCCTTGCTTACCCCGCTTGTTCCAGTAGTCGGTAGATCAGCGGACACAACTAACCATTTATGGCGAATATCTGGGAGTGGTGGATTTGACATTGCTACTGCTGAGAGCGTGAGAGTCTTCGCTCTACTCCAGGAAGAACGAATTTAGCTTGAGAATAGCAGAACCTAAGCATCGCAAAACTAACGAGAGGAACCTACCGTGAAAATAGTGGACCTAAAATCATAGCCTTTGTGTGAGAATTGCGGACTTAGCGTCATTGTTCAACAACCCTCTCCTATGTAGATAAACGGTTTAGAGAATCGGCTTGTCGGCTCTCTGGACCATTTATTTACATTCCTGTCAGACACAGCAACATCTTGATACAGGGAATTCTACTTTGGCTAACCTATAGGCCTGACCTACTTTCTCCTGCGGAAGTGCTTCACCTCACCTGTCTGCAGTACATAAGCCCCTTCGCGAATATGCTCTATTCTAATCAAGATTGATGGACTAATTACAACGACTCCAGGCTGAGAGACTGATTACCTCAATCTCCTGATCTTCACTATTCTTTTGTATTGGACTGATGAAATCACTGTGTCGAAACGTTTCCACAATATAGATACCCAAGTATTGCACACGTATCTAATTTATCAACACTTCCCTAGCTGAAGAATCAAGGGATAGGTTCATTGTTTCGCGATTGACTGGTTTAGCGCGTCATATAAATAGTTAAATAGTATATAGATTCCTATTTACTGTTGGCTGTGGGGCAGCAGATACATTAATAAAAACTGTGGTTAGGTCGTGTGCATCTACACATTCTCCACAAGTATATCATAGTTCCACCAGTGTCAGGACGCACGAGTTTGTCGAGTTTGATTCTCATAACTTTCCCCAGTGTGTTGTGTGAAGGGTAGTAGTTTGGTGTTTTTGTAAATTGAAAAACGTGTGAATATTGCGTGAATTTTCACGCGGATCCTTGCGAAAAACACTCGTGCACGTGTATGTGTGCCTCGGAGAAGCACGCGCACACTTGAGAAATGGTGTGCGCTTTTCTCGAGGAAATGTGTGTGCATACTTCGAGGAAGTGTGTGTATGTTCCTCAGGAAGTGTGTGTGTGTTCCTCGAGGAAGTGTGTGCGCGTTCCTCGAGGAAGTGTGCGCGCGTTCCTCGAAGTGTGTGCGTTCCTCGAGGGAGTGTGCGCGCTTGCGCATGCGCCTCCTTTCATTGTTCTGTCGTCAACACAACAATTATATACAGCTGGGGTGGGTGGCACCCTTGCCAGCCCACCTGCTGATTCACCTGTCTATTGTTGCCTTATTGTTCTCATCATACCGTGTCCTTGGCCTTCTGTTGTTTAGCTGGAGGTTCTGTACCACTGCCAGTCTTACCTTTGTCTCTCCAGTCATTACCATGCCTCCTATGTAGCCTTTGAACTCTGTGGTCAGTGTTCTGGCTCGCCAGGTATTCAGATCTTCCCTGGTTTCTGATCATAAGAGCTGCTGCTGCTTTGTTTCTATTCTTTTCTTAGTATTTACTACCACAGTTTATTCTTGCCATTTTTTAGTGCTTTCCTTTGCATAAGGAATTATTGCGGTTATTATTCATATTATTCAGTGTGCAAGCTTAAAAAAATTGACAAATGTAGTTTTTTCGGTGGAAACTGGCGTCGATGTTGACGTCTGGGATACAGACGCACCTTAATAAGGGCGGGACCGGAAGTGCGGCGGCAGCTTCACAAAGATCACAGGAGGCCTACATGTTATGTAGAGTTTTTATTTTTTTTTAGCATCATTAGGCATACACATACCTTTACCCAACACTGCAATACTTCAAGCATATACTGTAATTTTCATACAGAGGAATGTCTAGTTTTTCTTACACAAGACTGTAGTGTGTGTTCCTACACATTCCAGTAAGACATTTTTTTTTTTATAACATGTTTCCTTGGATGCGACCCACAATAGTTGAGAGGTGTGTTGATTGTGAGAGGTTGCGTAGAAGCGCTCGTGGGGGGGGGGTGTTAGGGATTATTTTAGTCTCCTCTAAGTGGATGTAAGAAGACTCCTCGTGCATCCACTTCCAACTTCTCACACTCCGGCGAGGGTGTTGACGGACGTGGGGCAAGGGATGTTGTGTAGGGGTGATGGGAAGTCGGAAGGACGAGAAGCTTGTGGTGTAATCTGGCGTATGGAGTGGAGTTCAATGGTCATTATTATGTAGAAGAGGTGAATAAACTCAGTAAAACAGACGATGGCACCGATGTTTTGTTCGACGGTGAAAACATCTGGCGCAGGTGTTATTCAGATAATGATCAGCTGTCGTTCCAGTGTTACGTTTCCACTGGTTTAAGTGTCTTAGTGTAAAGAGGTGTAGAGCTCCTTCAAACTGTAACAGTTTACGTAGACACAGTGGACAGGGCAGACCAAAGCGGTGTTCCAAGCTTCACGCTAGCTTGCTGCTTAATGTGTGTCTAGGGCACTGCCGGTTTACCCTGACACTATTCCTGCCAGCAGAAGGGACGTATCACAATTTCCCTGCGATACTTGTCGTACTGGGTGTTGAGTAGAGGTCGTAAGACCTCACCTGAGCATGCAGGATGGTGTGTAGTGGTATTTGTGGTGGTCCTGGAGTGTGGGTTGCTCAGCTGAAGATGTCTCCCTGTGATATTTCCTTGAGAAATGCTGAATGGTGGCCTGTTATATATGCCTTGCCATATTTTACCCTCAAACATTTGTTTTAGGTATTCTATCATATTCCTAAATTTTTATTAACACTTTCTGTAGCTCCCTTTCCTAGTAATTCAACAATTATTATCTTGCCTTTGAGTTTGTCGAACGCTCTTTTACGGTCACTGCAAGTCTTAAGTGTTGGGACAATACCAAAATGTTTGCCTTTACCATTACCATTAAAATTAGTCGATACTCATCGATATTGATTACCGATACTTGGTGTTAGAACGAAAAATTGTGATACCATGAACAGTGTTTCTACTGTTCATTTTGAGTAGAATCTGAGTTTGTCTACTCTCCTGTACAATATGCTCCTCAGTAAGATTTTTTTTATCATCGTGGCTGAAGCTCCCGCTTCACAGACGGAGGGCCCGGGTTCGATTCCCGGCGGGTGGAGACATTTCGACACGTTTCCTTACACTTGTTGTCTTGTTCACCTTGCAGCAAATAGGTAAGTGGGTATTAGTTGACTGGTGCGAGTCGCATCTTGGGGGACAAGATCGATGACGCACTGACTTTCTTGGGTTATCCTGGGTGGCTAACCCTCCGGGGTTAAAAATTCGAACGAAATCTTATCTTAACCGAGTCTCAATGTATTCACCTCCTCTCAAATAATTGGAATGAGAGTAGTGGTGTCCTTTTAAGGGATAACTCGACATAATTGTGTATAACTCAAAATGCAGACACTGTATCCCCAGGGGCTGTTGACCTTCCACTTTCAATCGCCATAAGAACAACTATTTCTTCTAACTTCTCCCTCATACAAATGTTAAATATAATTGGAAAAATTTCTATGATTGAAAATACAAAAAAAAAAGAGAGAGAGAAGAGGATATGAAAAATTTATTTATAAAACAAGACCACGGAGCTTCTACGCTGAAACAAAAAAATGGCTGAATATAAAGTGAAAAAAATTATCCTTGAAATTAAAAGTGTTGATTCGAGTGCGCGCGCGCGCGTACGCTAGCAAGCGTGATGAGCAAGACGATGATGGTTGGTGTATGATAGTATGAGTGATTGTTGGTGTATGATAGTATGAGTGATTGTTGGTGTATGATAGTATGAGTGATTGTTGGTGTATGATAGTATGAGTGATTGTTGGTGTATGATAGTATGAGTGAGTGTGTATGATAGTATGAGTGGTGTATGATAGTATGAGTGGTGTATGATAGTATGAGTGGTGTATGATAGTATGAGTGATTGTTGGTGTATGATAGTATAAGTGAGTGTTTGTGTATGATAGTATGAGTGAGTGTTTGTGTATGATAGTATGAGTGGTGTATGATAGTATGAGTGATTTTTGGTGTATGATAGTATGAGTGAGTGTTTGTGTATGATAGTATGAGTGAGTGTGTATGATAATATGAGTGAGTGTGTATGATAGTATGAGTGATGTATGATAGTATGAGTGATGTATGATAGTATGAGTGATGTATGATAGTATGAGTGATGTATGATAGTATGAGTGAGTGTTTGTGTATGATAGTATGAGTGATGTATGATAGTATGAGTGAGTGTTTGTGTATGATAGTATAAGTGATGTATGATAGTATGAGTGATTGTTGGTGTATGATAGTATGAGTGTTTGTGTATGATAGTATGAGTGAGTGTGTATGATAGTATGAGTGAGTGTTTGTGTATGATAGTATGAGTGTTTGTGTATGATAGTATGAGTGTGTATGATAGTATGAGTGAGTGTTTGTGTATGATAGTATGAGTGAGTGTTTGTGTATGATAGTATGAGTGTGTATGATAGTATGAGTGAGTGTTTGTGTATGATAGTATGAGTGTGTATGATAGTATGAGTGAGTGTTTGTGTATGATAGTATGAGTGTGTATGATAGTATGAGTGAGTGTTTGTGTATGATAGTATGAGTGTGTATGATAGTATGAGTGGTGTATGATAGTATGAGTGATTGTTGGTGCATGATAGTATGAGTGTTTGTGTATGATAGTATGAGTGGTGTATGATAGTATGAGTGGTGTATGATAGTATGAGTGATGGTGTATGATAGTATGAGTGGTGTATGATAGTATGAGTGATTGTTGGTGTATGATAGTATGAGTGTGTATATGAGTGGTGTATGATAGTATGAGTGAGTGTTTGTGTATGATAGTATGAGTGGTGTATGATAGTATGAGTGATTGTTGGTGTATGATAGTATGAGTGATTGTTGGTGTATGATAGTATGAGTGTTTGTGTATGATAGTATGAGTGGTGTATGATAGTATGATTGTTGGTGTATGATAGCATGAGTGATTGTTGGTGTATGAAAGTAACATGAGTGATTGTTGGTGTATGAGAGTGAACAGAGGCACAATAACCATGACTCAGGTAGGCGCACAAAGTTGGACCATAACACTACCATGTACGACCTTGCATGACGCTCCCCTTCCCATTTTCACATCCACAGCCCTGACCTCCCCTCCCCCCCCAATCCTTCACTGCCCCTTGTATACACGTTCACCACACTCCTCTCGCTTCCCTTATATACATGTCCCTTGCACCTTTCTCCTATCTCCCCTCGTATACACGTTCACTACACAAGAATCCCCTCTTGCCGTTCCTCTTGTATGCAGTGTTACCAGACCAGGCTCACTCCCCCCAGCCATAGCCTTATATACGAGTCCCACTACAAGCTTCTTTCCCACTCCTTGCCATATATAATTTAGTTTAAAATGTTGAGAGGCTGTGGCAACAACGAATTTGCATTGTCTGTGTACATAGTCCTGGGTATACCTGGAGGGGGTTTCGGGGGTCAACGCCCCCGCGGCCCGGTCTGAGGCCAGGCCTCGTGGCGGATCAGGAACTGATCAACCAAGCTGTTACTGCTGGCCGCACTCAAACTGACGTACGAACCACAGCCCGGCTGGTCAGATACTAACTTGAGGTGCTTTTCCAGCGCCTCGAAGACAGCCAGGGGTGTATAATGTAATTAAAGTTCTCTCACCCTTTCTATCTCTGATATAGAAATTTTGTTGCCCCGCTCAGTGACAATAGAGATATTTTCATAAAAGTCCACTGTTCCTCTTTATGGAATAGGCTATCATAAAAAATTGTAATTCCCAGATCATAATAACTCCAGCTATGCTGGAACGAAGTTCTGAAACTGCTGTAACTGCTGAACCCTTTGTGGAATACTTAGCGATGTTCTCATTGCTCTCACTGACAGATTTCAACACCATTTATAAAAACCATAGTTGTGTGATAGAATACGACAGGGAAACATAGCTAACTTCTCTTCCCAATAATATGTAACTTATGTGGAATGGGGAAGTAGTATACTATTAATGTATCTCATTTTGCTAAATAAAGAAGAATGTAGAGGGCAATAGTTGCTCCAGTTTGGGATCTGCGACACCTGCAAGGAGCTTTTGAGAGGTCAAAACCTGTGATTGCTACTTGCCAGTTTTTTTTTTTTCACCTTTCCCTGATGAATTAACTAACCACCCACCGCCACCACCACACAACAGTAGCAGCAGCAACAAAAACCACAAAAACTTAATATCTCAACAAGACTGGAGCCTTGCTCCAGTCTTGTTGTTAAGAGTCCAAAAGATTTTTCACAACTACGGTACTCTTTAACTCAACTCCAAGGCTGTGGGACTGATTACCTCATCTTTTGTACATAGTTCTACAGTCTTCCAGTTTTGTCCTTGAATTTGCATTGATAAAGCCACTGGATGGCGAAACGTCTACAATAAAGATACCCAGATGTTGCACATGTCTTAATTTTTTTTATCACTGCGGGAAGACGAAGAACCTGGACCTGACGACCTTGCCGGAGAAAACGTCATTTGGAGATATGATAACTACGATATTTTAAAAGAAATTGCTAGTTCAGAGACCAGGTTGAAGGGGACACAGGTGGAAGCGAAAGTGACAGATGAGAGGGATGTATCTGAGGGAGACTGCTACACCAGTTAATAGGTTATTAAAGCTTATTCTTTGGGTATCATTGAAAATGGGTCATAACATAAAGAAGGAACACTGCAGCAGGTCTACTGGCCCATGCGAGGCAGGTCCAAGTCTCCCACCGGCTTAACCAGTGACCCAGCCTAGTCAGGTGAGGTCACATCCACTTAAGAAGCACAGTATCAGACCCATTAGCACAAGCTAGTCACACCCGCTCATGTATTTATCTAACCTTTTTTAAAACTACAAAATAATTTTTATCAGTGGGTTTGGGCTTGAGAAGGACCTGCCTAGTATGGGCTAGAAGGTCCGCTGCAGTGTTCCTCCTTTCTTGTCTTAGAAAGCATAGTAGTGAGTACGGAAATGGTCTGCAATACGGATAGGTTGGTAAGACATGTGGAATAGATACCTAACTGTTATCTATTCTGGAATAGATACCTAACTGTTGCACCGAGAGTAGAGACTCGAAACTCATCAAAGGTCTTACATACAGGGTGGTGGAAATGTGGAATGCTCTGCACGAAGTAGTTCACTACGTACATTTTAAGGTAAGAGGTAGAGGCTACTTTAATATACAACTGTAAGAGTAAGTATGATGCAAGAAGCCAGGAACCAGTAATGCCAGTCAGAATGATTGAAGACGCTAGCAGGCTTGGAGACTCGACCCGCGTCAACACAAGTGGGCGAGTAAATAGCTGCGATGCGTTAAATAAACACATTGTGTGTTGTGCCTGATGTTATATTTTAAATTTTCAACCTGTAAAGTTTTTTTTGTGGGATTGTGGTGGTGAAAAGTTGATTACAGTAGTGGTGGTGGTGGATGGAGGGGTTGAACAGGAGCGGGGGGGTCTACCTCCCGGAGGGTATTCCGGGGATTAACGCCCCCGCGGCCCGATCCACGACCAGGCCTCCTGGTGGATCAGGGCCTGATCAATGAGGCTGTTACCGTTGACCGCACGTAGTCCAACGTACGAAGCACAGCCCGGCTGATCCAGCACTGACTTCAGGTATCTGTCCACCTCCCTCTTGAAGACATCCAGGGGGTCTGATGGTAATTTCCCATGTGGCTGGGGGGTGACGAGGGATGGGGATAATCTTAGCGACCTACGGTCAAACAAACGGTACCACGGGTTGAATCACGTGATTTGGTCTACCACAAACTGCACTGGCTCCTTTACCCTCACTTCCTCCCCACATCAAGCAAATATCCATCCGACAGTCCTACCCCCACACCACCCCTCCAGTCCCTAACACCCCTGGATTCCTTAACACCACCACACAACCCCACCGTGAGGAATGGTATGGTAATGCCGACAAGATATGGAAAAATACATTTATGTACAGTTCAGGACATTTATTAAAGGAAACGTTTCGCCATGACCGGCCATGATTGTCTTCCCCAACAATCATGGCCGCTGCTTGCTAACTGCAGTGGGTCAACATGATAATACTTGGGGTTGGGGAGACGGGGTGGGGTAGTAACTGCGTCGGGGATGACCTGTGGTAAAAGGACTCCAATGGAGTCCTAGGTTCTTTACACATGTGCTGCTATGTATGTATTTGTGTTAACCTAAATAAGCTTAGTCATTTCAGTTTGATGCGCAGGCTTTGGCATGCTTAATGCCTCAAATTATGTAGTGGAAGTTTTAGCAGTAAAGATCGAGAACCAAAACCTAGTCATTGTGGTAGTCTACAAGCCTCCGGATGCAACGTTCCAGCAATTTCAGGAACAGCTGTTAAAAATTGACCACTGTCTGGAAAATCTTCCAGCTCCTGCCCCCAACATCTTGCTCCTGGGGGATTTCAACTTGAGGCACCTAAAATGGAGGAATATAGCAAATAATATTGTTGCAGTAATAACACCAGGAGGCAGCTCTGAAGAGAACTCACACACACACGAGCTTTTAAATCTCTCCACAGAATTCAACTTAAACCAGCAAATAATAGAGCCGACTAGACTGGAGAATACACTAGACCTCATCTTCACTAACAATGATAATCTGATACGAAATGTCACCATATCAAAAACAATATACTCAAATCACAACATAATCGAGGTTCAGACACGTACGCGCGGAGCCCCAGACCGACAAAATGAGATCAGTCACGAGGGAGCCTTCACCAAATTCAACTTCAATAACAAGAACATAAAGTGGGACCAAGTAAATCAAGTTCTAAACGATATAAGCTGGGAAGATAGACTAGGCAACATAGATCCCAACTTATGCCTAGAACAGATTAACTCGGTGGCACTCGATGTATGCTCAAGGCTTATTCCTTTAAGAAAAAGGAGGAGTAGATGTAAAATAGAAAGAGACAGGCGCTCCCTTTACAGGCGACGGAAAAGAATAACAGAGCGGCTAAAAGAGGTCAATATATCTGAAATGCGTAGGGAGACACTGGTCAGAGAAATAGCAAGCATCGAACTTAAGCTAAAGGAATCTTATAGGAGTCAGGAATCGCGGGAAGAACTAAAAGCCTTAAATGAAATCGAAAGAAACCCAAAGTATTTCTTTTCTTATGCCAAATCAAAGTCGAGAACATCCAATATTGGGCCCCTACTTGAACAAGTTGGATCCTACACAGATGACAGCAAGGAAATGAGTGAGCTACTCAAGTCCCAATATGACTCAGTTTTTAGCAAGCCGCTAACCAGACTGAGAGTCGAAGATCTAAATGAATTTTTTATGAGAGAGCCACAGAATTTGGTAAACACAAGCCTATCTGATGTTATCCTGACGCCAAATGACTTCAAACAGGCGATAAATGACATGCCCATGCACTCTGCCCCAGGGCCAGACTCGTGGAACTCCGTGTTCATCAAGAACTGCAAGAAGCCCTTATCACAAGCTTTTACCATCCTATGGAGAGGGAGTATGGACACGGGGGTCGTCCCACAGTTACTAAAAACAACAGACATAGCCCCACTCCACAAAGGGGGCAGTAAAGCAATAGCAAAGAACTACAGACCGATAGCACTGACATCCCATATCATAAAAATCTTTGAAAGGGTCCTAAGAAGCAAGATCACCACCCATCTAGAAACCCATCAGTTACACAACCCAGGGCAACATGGGTTTAGAGCAGGTCGCTCCTGTCTATCCCAACTACTGGATCACTACGACAAGGTCCTAGATGCACCAGAAGATGAAAAGAATGCAGATGTAATATATACAGACTTTGCAAAAGCCTTCGACAAGTGTGACCATGGCGTAATAGCGCACAAAATGCGTGCTAAAGGAATAACAGGAAAAGTTGGTAGATTGATCTATAATTTCCTCGCAAACAGAACATAGAGTAGTAGTCAACAGAGTAAAGTCTGAGGCGGCTACGGTGAAAAGCTCTGTTACACAAAGCACAGTACTCGCTCCCATCTTGTTTCTCATCCTCATATCTGACATAGACAAGGATGTCAGCCGCAGCACCGTGTCTTCCTTTGCAGATGACACCCGAATCTGCATGACAGTGTCTTCCATTGCAGACACTGCAAGGCTCCAGGCGGACATCAACCAAATCTTTCAGTGGGCTGCAGAAAATATGAAGTTCAACGATGAGAAATTTCAATTACTCCGATATGGTAAACATGAGGAAATTAAAACTTCATCAGAGTACAAAATAAATTCCGGCCACAAAATAGAGCGAAAAACCAACTTCAAAGACCTGGGAGTGATCATGTCGGGGATCTCACCTTCAAGGACCATAACATTGTATCAATCGCATCTGCTAGAAAAATGACAGGTTGGATAATGAGAACCTTCAAAACTAGGGATGCCAATCCCATGATGACTCTTCAGGTCACTTGTTCTATCTAGGTTGGAATATTGCTGCACACTAACAGCACCTTTCAAGGCAGGTGAAATTGCTGACCTAGAAAATGTACAGAGAACCTTCACGGCGCGCATAACGGAGATAAAACACCTCAGTTACTGGGAGCGCTTGAAGTTCCTGAACCTGTACTCCATGGAACGCAGGCGGGAGAGATACATGATTATATACACCTGGAAAATCCTAGAGGGACTAGTACCGAACTTGCACACGAAAATCACTCACAACGAAAGCAAAAGACTCGGCAGACGATGCAACATCCTCGCAGTGAAAAGCAGGGGTGTCACTAGCACGTTAAGAGACAACACAATAAGTGTCAGGGTCCCGAGACTGTTCAACTGCCTCCCAGCATACATAAGGGGGATTGCCAATAGACCCCTGGCTGTCTTCAAGCAGGCACTGGACAAGCACCTAAAGTCGGTACCTGACCAGCCGGCTGTGGTTCGTACATTGGATTGCGTGCAGCCAGCAGTAACAGCCTGGTTGATCAGGCTCTGATCCACCATGAGGCCTGGTCACAGACCGGGCCGCGGGGGCGTTGACCCCCGGAACTCTCTCCAGGTCTTGTCCATGAGGTGACCCGGCTGACCTTTGTCCTCAGGACCGTGTGTGAGACTCGCTGCTGAGTCAGCTCAGTCGTTGCTACAAATACTGACTTCTTGCGAGCCTTAGTCTCGCACATTGTGTGGTGAGTGGAACGGAACAAGTGTTTTCCTGTAGCAGATTCCAGGGTCACCGCCTCTGATGCCTGATCCCAGACCAGGCCTCCTGGTTGATAACCTGATCAGTGAGGCTGTTGGTGCTAGTCTAACGTAGGAGCTAACTTCGAAAATTTGTAAAGTTTTCTTTTGAAGACGGCAAACTGTTGGTAATGCTCTGTGTGTGTGAAAGGAGACTGGACAAGTATCTTCAAGTGCCGGATTAGCCAGACTGTCATGGATATATGGGGCAGCGGGCCTACAACAGCAACAGCCTGGTTGACCAGGTAAGCACCAGACGAGCCTGACCCACGGCCGGGCTCCGGGAGTACAGAGAGACTCGAAACTCATCAAAGGTATATCAGAGGTATCAAAGGTAACTTTGCCTGTATTATGTCTTGTCCGCATGACACCTCTACTTAACATTACCTTACCTCTGATATACCTTTGATGAGTTTTGAGTAACTACTCTCTCATTATGATGTATCTTTCTCTCCTACATACCAGGGAGTATACTTCAAGGAACTTGGTGGTCCTAATAATTTAGATGCTTGACTGAATTTGCGCACTGCCATAGCAGTATTTTAGAGTGAGGAAATAATTGGAGAAAATGTAAAATAAACCCAGTGAAAAGTAGGGGTGCCATGGGGCCAAGAGAACATTGTATCAACCTGCGTGGGCCCAGACTATTCAACACATTTACGCGTCATCCAGGCTGTGATGGATACGTGGGTCAGCGAGGTGCCAGCAGCAACAGCCTGATTGACCAAGCAAGCCTGACCCAGAACTGGGTAGGTGAGTACCGAGCCTGGCCCAAGGTCGGGCTCTGGGAGGAGGAAACAAACTCGGGGCAGAGATCAGAGAATCGAATTTCTAGCATTTTTTTAGCTGAATGACTCGGACGGGTTTAGCGCTATACGAAAAAAAAATATATATAAATTGAGTGTTGAATAGAGCCCTACGCTACCAAGCCAGCACAAAGAACAGTAACTGTGGCAGCGTATGAGTGATATTGACCAGTGTTGTGACGGCCATTGTGATACATGGGTAATTAAGTGAATATATGGGAAATGTTGGTTGTATATGGATGGTGATAATTGTCAGGTGGGTGGGCACCCCCCTCTCTCTCTCTCTCTCTCTCTCTCTCTCTCTCTCTCCTGTATCTCTCTCTCTCTCCTGTATCTTTCTCTCTCCTGTATCTCTCTCTCTCTCTCCTGTATCTCTCTCTCTCTCTCTCTCTCCTGTATCTCTCTCTCCTGTATCTTTCTTTCTCCTGTATCTCTGGTTGTATATGGATGGTGATACTTGTCAGGTGGGTGGGCACCCCCCCCCCCCTCTCTCTCTCTCTCTCTCTCTCTCTCTCTCTCTCTCTCTCTCTCTCTCCTGTATCTCTCTCCATATCTCTCTCCATGTCTCTCTCTCCATATCTCTCTCCATGTCTCTCTCTCTCCATGTCTCTCTCTCTCTGTTTACATAGGAGCTGCTTGTGTGTACATCTCAACTTCCTGGTTGTCATGGTGACGTCGCTGGATCTACACTTTTTCTCTGTCAATAATGAGCTCAGATGTCTGTAGTGACTTAAGTCCTCTGTGAGGTTCAATCAGTTTATTAACTTTATTATTGGAAGACTTTGTGCTTGATTGTATATTGTGACTTAGGCTGTAGGTCTGAAGCTGGTTTGTGATGTCGGCGCACTTCTAACAAAAGAGAGCTATTGAATGAACGTTGGTGAATGTGCTTCTTTGTTTTTCCTGTTACCTTTCCTCAGTGGTAGTCGGCCGTTGTTATAAAAAACATTGGCTGAGTTGTAAGGGATTGCTGTGGGGGGATTGGTAGGGGTGGTTGTGGGGAATATGGAGATGGATGGGGTGGATTGCTGTAGGGGATGGGGAGGGGATTTTTGTGGGTTTGGAGAGGGAGGCGTGTGGTTGTAAGTGATGTTACTGGCTTAGTGTTTTGGTAAGGGAAGAAATTGCTGGGGAGAGACGGTGTAGAGGATGGAGGGGAGATGGCGGGGACGGTGGACGAGGTGGGAGGATGGAAGATGAAAACATGCTTTACGAAACTGTATAGAGCAAGGTAGTGGCTGTATTGGTGTCTAAGAGGAAGTAGCCTTACCTCTTGTGGCCTGCAGTCTGATCTATTGTAACCTAATGAGCGACCTATCTTGTTACCTACGGAGGGACCTCCTCCTGTCTTGCTTCCCCCTACCTGCCTCTTTCATTCTCCTCCTCCCTCCTTCCCTCCCACTCTTGTTTTAATTGAAAATCGACCTGGCAAAACGTATTTCGGTATTCGCCGTTGACAGGCCTCTCATTCGCGAGTGACTGACGTCGATGTAAGAGATGTCTTCAAGTTTTGTCACGAGTACATTACAAGACTCCAGGTGTTGAAGAAACCATTTTATGAATGGGGAAGAGGTTGTGTGGGGTGCCTGGTGTGGTGTTGGTGTCTGGTGTTCTGGTGTGGTGCTGGTGCCTGGTGTGGTGCTGGTGCCTGGTGTGGTGCTGGTGCCTGGTGTTCTGGTGTCTGGTGTGGTACTGGTGTCTGGTGTGGTACTGGTGTCTGGTGGTGTGCTGGTGCCTGGTGTGGTGCTGGTCCCTGGTGTTGTACTGGTGTCTGGTATGGTACTGGTGTCTGGTGTTGTGCTGGTGCCTGGTTGTGTGCTGGTGCCTGGTGGTGTGCTGGTGCCTGGTGTGGTGCTGGTGTCTGTTGTGCTGGTGTTGCTTGGCGTGAGTAGTGAAAGTAGTGTAGGGCTATGAATAACTTTTGTTTGATATATATGTTCTTTGTGTGTATTGTTTGAATATAGAAGATCAAGGAATTGGGGAAACTCTCACATGGATAAAACCTAATTAAACACCCGCATTGCCGTAGTTCTGTGAGACTCCTACGGGCTTAGTGTGTCCCCCGTCTGGGGCCACTTACGGAGGTGAGTGGCCCCAGACGAGCCTGGTTCATTCCTGGGCTCCGTGTGTAGAGAGTCAAAACGTATGTCAAAGTTGCCCACAACGATAAACAGACATGTACCTTGTTTACTGCCAGGTAGAGACAGCAGGTGTAAGAACTTAAATCTCCCGACTCGCCTGGTATTGAACCCTGGATCTTTCATTTGTTAACTAAGCGTTCTTCCACTGAGCATTCAGCAAATTTACTTTAATTACTGGTTTAGGGACTATAATATTCTTGATATTACAGGTGAAATGTACACTCATGTTTTAAGCTTAAGTTAGTAACTAAACTACCACCGCCTGGTAATCTACACCATGTGATACGTAGCACCTGTTGTAAGGGTTCAACATGGGGGTGTAGCAAGTGGTATGGAGGTTTTTTGTTTATTACGTGGTGTTGGGGTAGTCGTGACACAGGGCAGCTATGCAAGGTGACGAGTTGCGGATATCCGGTACGTAGGTGTGATGAGGCAGGGATGGGGATGGAGGCAGCAGTGAGGGAGATGGACAGAAGATAGGGATTGGGAGGTGATGGGTGGATATAGCTTACCAGGATAGGGCCACGCATTCTCATCAGCTTGTATTATACTAAAGAAGATCCCATAAGGGGATCGAAATATACAGACCAATTAATCTTTTGAGTTTGTCTGTGTGAGTTGTATATATACAGGGTGTTTTAAAAAGATCCCAGATTCAAATTAGGTCCATCTGTTTGAAACACCCTGTATGTACGTATGTGTGTGTGTGTGATATATATATATATATATATATATATATATATATATATATATATATATATATATATATATATATATATATATATATATATATATATAATTTAATAGGTACCACCTCTAGAACTGTCCTAGGGACCCTCATCCTCAGAGAAAAGAATAAACTTGCTTCAGGGAAAACTCAAGGTTCTCCCTGAAGCTGTTTGAGAATTTTCTCCTACCAGCCCCTATATTTCAAGTATGTTTTATTTAAAGACAAAATACATTGGCCAAACATTCACAAAAATACAACAGAAAGTAAAACAACATAGGTAACTCAGAGCTACATCTCGAATACTTCGTCCAGCTCCCCTGTGGTGGGCCGCATGCCCAGAATGCTGCAAGCATTTCCTCTCTGGATTGCAACACTGAGTTTCTGAAAGAGGAAGCTGGTCGCCCTGTGGTCC
Source organism: Cherax quadricarinatus (assembly GCF_038502225.1). NCBI lineage: Eukaryota > Metazoa > Arthropoda > Malacostraca > Decapoda > Parastacidae > Cherax > Cherax quadricarinatus. Next base: position 8,965,644 of record NC_091309.1, read on the forward strand.
TTGGTTTCTATGATGAGCTTTTCACCCAGCTCTTTAGAGCACACTTGCCCCATGCTCCAAGGGTCTCCGACCCTATTGGAATGAAGTTATAGCAAGGGGGAAGGTCTTTGTATTTTCGGATCTTCTGGGTCTTCCTGTGGCTGGCAGCTCCACCCCCTTCCACTACGGAGTATGGGAAGTAGGTGTCTGCCAATGTGGCAGCACAGGTGTAGTCCCAGGCAATCTGCTTTCCATCCTTCCAGGGTAGCATAGTGGCTCCATCAGAACGCTCTTGACTTCCATCAGACCTCTGTACTTGGGGTTCCCGTTGAGCTGGGCAATGGGCTGGGGTGAGGCTTCTCTTTATGATGTCATTGACCTCCTCATGTCTCGCATACTTCCCTTCTTCTGTGGCACACGAGACCATGAAGTCCGAATTGATCAGCTGTCGCCCTGCCGCAAGTACACCTATGTTTGGTGAGGATGGGGGCAGCTAGGCGAAGAGCAACACCAATCCGAATGGCCTGTGGGTCGAGATGGGTGCCCAGGGAGGAATTGGGAACAGCTAACAGGAAATCTCCTGAGTGTGGTGCCTTCACTGCCAGGAGACGAGCTTTGTCCTTTCCTGAAGCATTGAAGAGCATTCTGTTGGCAATTTTTTCCATTGTCGGTTTGTCCCAGTGGGACTGTTTGTGCTCTTTGGGAGGAGCTGGTCTACTGGAGGAGTCTGTAAGAGTGTCCCACCGAATTGCTGCTTCAGTAAACCTGGGGTCTTGAGCTCCTACCACGTCTCTCAATTTTCGGGAACTATCTTCTTGACTAATGCACTGGAAGCCAAACACGAAGACAGAAAAGCATGTAAAGCAACATGCGTTGCTTTACGCACCCCTATACCTCCCAGTCGCACTGGGAGGGTTACCTGGAGGTTATTCCGGGGATCAACGCCCCCGCGGCCCGGTCCATGACCAGGCCTCCCGATGGATCAGGGCCTGATCAACTAGGCTGTTACTGCTGGCCGCATGCAGTCCAACGTACGAGCCACAGCCCGGCTGATCTGGCACTGACTTTAGGTATCTGTCCAGCTCTCTCTTGAAGGCAGCCAGGGGTTTATTGGCAATTCCCCTAATGCTTGATGGGAGGCTGTTGAACAGTTTTGGGCCCCGGACACTTATGGTGTTTTCCCTTAGTGTACCAATGGCGCCCCTACTTTTATTGGGGGCATTTTGCATCGCCTGCCCAGTCTTTTACTTTCATAGGGAGTGATTTCTGTGTGCAGATTTGGGACCATTCCTTCCAAGATTTTCCAAGTGTAGATTATGATATATCTCTCCCTCCTGCGTTCCAACGAGTACAAGTCAAGTGCTTCCAAGCGTTCCCAGTAGTTAAGGTGCTTGACAGAACTTATATCGCAAGGGTTCTTAAATGGAGATATCGTAGGTTGAAAGTAGACACACTTGTAGGATGGTAAATATATTGTCAGACTGAGATGAGAGATGGAGCCCGGTGCCAAGCCTGTTCACGTTTTGTAGGTCTGCCGCCGAGTGAGACCGGGACAGAGGAATGGGACTCCTCGTGAGCAACCCGTGACGTCACACCAAGCCACAGGCCTACGAGGGATCTCGTGTCTAAAGCACAGGGATGATACTAATATGCTATGCTATATAATACTGGGAATACAGGGATCAGCAACTATGCTGACAGCTCGGTCATGTTACGTATGTCGTCCCGACATACACTACTATACTATAGGCTGAACAGGCAGGCGGATCTGGGCTGATTCTATACAATAACAAATTCATATATAACTTAGAACTAATGGATGGTACAACATGATTTTGACGTAATGGGTGTTAACGTAATCATTACAAACTATAAGAACAATTCATTATACAATATGGATGGAATTGATCGATCGATCTGTATTCATGCACTCTACGGATTCTGAGGAAGAATAATTATATACAAAGAAGTGTTTAACAGAAAGGCAGATTCGGTGCACACAAATCTAGACTGTTAATTCTCAGAATACGGAGGGAACGTGAACACGAAAATTTCTGACAAACTGATCAGCAAATAATAAAACACACAATTGACAAATTCATTCATCTCGGACATCTAATTATACAGACTGTTTACACTTAAACCCAATTCTGCGAGGGTAAGGTTTACGTATGCAGAATGGTTATCATCTCTGGGAGGATTGAATTCCTCTGCAATGGCTAACACATGCCTTGACTGAGAGAGATCTGAACGAGTATCTACAAAAGATACAACTACAATCACTAGTGACTGTGGAATTACTAACTCGTCTGCTAGGAGTACTCAACTCGACTATTCGATACAGTAATTCTTGGCTCATTACAAAGTCACTAATGGGTACTGGTGGCTTCACAGTAAGAATAAGCTCTTCCTGGAGCAGGAATCGAATCACACCAGAACACAAGGGATCTATTCTTTGGGCATTTTTGACATCCTCGACAGTAAATGGAGGATCTGCAGTAACTACACTAACGTGTCGCGATAAAGCATCTGCGACTACATTCGACTTGCCAGGTAAATTTTCAAAAGTGGGATTGAACTCTTGGATAGTCAAGGTCCATCTGGCTAACCTTCCAGTAGGCTGTTTGTTCTGGAATAAAGGTAACAGTTCTTCCTTACTGGAGGAAAGAACAAACTCGGTGGAGTGGATGACTCCCCCCGGTTGAAAAAAAATTAACGCTATAACACGCAATATGAGCAAGGGAGAACGAATCTACTATCTCAACTGCAAGCACAGGAGAAAAGAAATGAACACGGTGAACAATGCTGATATTCAATCTGAGTCGCACACAGTGACACGAGGTATCAGCTATAAAGAAACTACACTTACAAACGTTAACATGTGAAAGTTACTCGAGAAATAACTTCTTACAATGCACTGATTACTGTCAACTAGGATGGGATCACCATCTGGAACATTAGGAACAACAACAGACACTCTAGTGAGAACACTAGCTGTAACAGAGACGTCTTTCTGCAGACAGCATGTCACATCAACAAGAGATGGCATTACTAGTTGCAAGTAATCGTTTTCTGACAAGGCATCCCCTGTGGAGAAACTACTACTCGAACTAGCAGTCATTGCAGGGATAGGCTGTGCACTCAAGGCAGTCTGAGTGTCCTCGGACACTTGAGGCAACGGAACACTATCCTGCAAGTCTGAAGGTATAGGTGGAACACAGACGGGAATGACAGAATTACTAGTGCCTGACCGCTCGGCTACGTTAATAAGTAATTCACGGATCTATAGGAACTTAATCTGAACTTCACATTTCGCAGCACTTTAACAAATCTCAGATACAAGCTGTGAGAACAAACACATTGCTCAAGGGCTAGGTATTGTCTTTCAGTCAGTAAGGGAATGTTGGTACTGTGGACTGATTCATATTGACTTTGACTGGAATGATACACTAAGTGAACGTTCAAAAGTGACTGGGACATCTTCTCAGTGAAAATACTGAAGGGCATAAGTCAAGAAAAATGGAGAGAATGACACAATAAGCTTAAATGGAAAAAAATGCTTAACTATTCTGCATAAGTAATTAAAAATTGACAAGTTACACAGTAAGCAAAGAACTCACACAAGAATAATATGCAACTTAACAAACACTGAAAATCAAGAGAACTTTTACTTTGCTCAAATCTAATATTCTCAACTTTTACTTTAAATTGAATAAATGGCACAGTGAGTTTTCTTTACTTTCAATGCAACAAGGAAATACACAATAAAATGATAAAATGGACTCAATAAACTTGTGCAAAAATTAAAACAAACACACAATTCACTGAAATTAAAAATTAAAATGACAGACAGAATAAAATACTATGCACAGAACAGAGCATAAGAAACTGCACTGTAATAAACTGTATTGCACAACACTGCATAAAATTTTCTGCAAGAAAAACTTTAATAGCAACACAATATTTGCACAAGAATTATTGCAAAATGAGTCTATGTGCAATAATTAAAATTATAACACACAAGAAAAGAAATATATCAAGGAATGAACACTTTAACTCTTAACTGCACTTAAACAACAAGCGAAAGAACAATTTACTTTAAAAGGAGAACTTAAAAATTGCACTAAGAGTGAATTTGTTCAATAAAACATGAAAAAAAAATAATAGATGCAAAAAATACATAACAAAACAGAGGGTTGAACACTTACAGTGATGCAGAACACATCAACATACACACAATACTAGAATTTTCTTGCAATGAAACTTGATGTTTTAAAAAAATTTTGTAAACAGATTTCTTGCTGGAGCTTTAAAAATGGCACTATTGTCTGTGGAAATAAGACAAATTAAACACTGGCTGAATAAAGGAATATGAACACAAGAATGTTCAACACACAGGGAACAAACAAAAATACACAATTGCTAGGAAGAAAAAAAAATAACAGACAACACTGATTTGTGATGCAGAATATGAGGTGAAAAATTTACTGAGTTAATTCACTGGAATTCTGAAGTTTAAACACAAGTTCTATACTGCTCATATGTTGCACACACAACAAAGGAAACACTAAGTACTTACTTCAAGTGTGTATAAAAAGAAACAACACAACAGATATAAAATAATACACGAAAATTAACACTGAATTAAGGAGATTAAAAGAAATTAATAGAATCAGTACATGATAAACACTGAGTCTGATCAAGAGTCACTGAATGTCACTAAGAGAAAAATTCACTGGGAACACAAAAGAAATGTCTCAACACTCGCAAATGTCTCTAAAAAAAAAATATTATAGCTGTAACACTTGAAAAAAATGAGATTGATGGATTGTTTTTATCGTCTTGCTGCTGTCCTCTGCACAGATGATCGTAGAATTGCGCTTAAATCGGCGAGAGACAACACATAGGAGGCTTTTAAAGATGGCACGCCACTCTCTAGCTCTTGACCCCCTATGTGGTCCTTAAAATATGGTGCTACAACCCTTAGCAGAGCACCAAAACACTGATGAGGTAGGTGAGTTGTAATGGCCGACTGTAGCTGGGTTTGTGGGTAAAGCTGAGCGAGGCGTCTGGGACCGGCAATGGTGCGACACACGTGATCGTGAGTGGCTGGGCTTATGGGTTGAACGTCGTAAGCCTCACTGAGAAAACCCACACTGCCGCGAAGATAATTCTAAGCCGGCTGGCTTAGAAGAAACCCACGAAATACTACAACACCACAAGGATGACAAGGAGCACTCAGAATGCTTGGAACTTGAATCACAAGCGATGAAGGCTACTCATGTGGCTTGCTTGAGTACTGGGGTAAGACACCTGGGTTAGTTGCTAGCTGGCTTATCTTAACCCTTCACACAGAATAGCTTGATAACTTCACACGATGAGCACAGCAGGGGTGGAAGCTGGCTTGGCAGGCAAAATAATTGGATGGAGTAGGCTAGGCTGGACTGGACTCGGGTGTTCTGACTCCCCCACCACAGACTGGAAGCTGGCTTATTTTGCAAACTCGGGTCGACCCCTCGGGAGTAATGCAAAAAGCAGTTAACACTAATACAAAGAGACTGACCAGTGAATAATGTAGAAGCTGGTAGAGTAGCTGGCTTGAGGTAGCTGGATGGGGTGAACCTCGGTAGTCGGTAGGCCTACTGGTCACACGAAATGGCCGTCTTGCTGGTCGACAATTTTATCTCCAGAAATCGCTGTAATCGTCAGAATTACAGGCCCACCGCTGTCACCATTTATCGCAAGGGTTCTTAAATGGAGATATCGTAGGTTGAAAGTAGACACACTTGTAGGATGGTAAATATATTGTCAGACTGAGATGAGAGATGGAGCCCGGTGCCAAGCCTGTTCACGTTTTGTAGGTCTGCCGCCGAGTGAGACCGGGACAGAGGAATGGGACTCCTCGTGAGCAACCCGTGACGTCACACCAAGCCACAGGCCTACGAGGGATCTCGTGTCTAAAGCACAGGGATGATACTAATATGCTATGCTATATAATACTGGGAATACAGGGATCAGCAACTATGCTGACACTTATACGTGCAGTAAAGGATCTCTGTACACTCTCTAGATCTGCGATTTCACCTGCTTTGAATGGAGATGTTAATGGACAGCAGTATTCCAGCCTAGATAGAACAAGTGATTTGAAAAGGATCATCATGGGCTTGGCATCTCTCGTTTTGAAAGTTCTCATTATCCATCCTATCATTTTCTTTGCACGTGCGATCGTGGCACTGTTGTGATCCTTGAAAGTGAGATCCTCAGACATTACTACTCCCAGGTCCCTTACATTATTTTTCCGCTCTATTGTATGGCCGGAGTCAGTAGTATACTCTGTTCTAGTTATTATCTCCTCCAGTTTTCCATAACGGAGTAGTTGGAATTTGTCTTCATTGATCATATTGTTTACCGTTGCCCACTGGAAAACTTTGTTTATATCTTCTTGGAGGTTAACCGCGTCCTCAGCAGATGACAGCCTCATGCAGATCCTAGTATCATCCGCAAAGGATGATACGGTCCAGCTGTGGTGTATATCTCTGTTTATGTCTGATATGAGGATAAGGAATAAGATGGGGGCGAGTACTGTGCCTTGTGGAACAGAGCTCTTCACTATGGCAGCCTCCGATTTAACTCTGTTGACCACTATTTGTGTTCGATTTGTTAGGAAGTTGAAGATCCATCTCCCCACTTTCCCAGTTATTCCTTTAGCACGTATTTTATGGGCTATTACGCCATGATTGCATTTGTCAAATGCTTTTGCAAAGTCTGTGTATATTACATCTGCATTCTGATTTTCTTCCAGTGCATCCAAGGCCATGTCATAGTGATCCAGTAGTTGTGAGAGGCAGGAGCGACCTGCCCTGAACCCATGTTGCCCTGGATTGTGCAGATTTTGGGAATCCAGGTGATTTGCAATCCTGCTTCTTAGCACTCTTTCAAAGATTTTTATGATGTGGGACGTCAGAGCTATTGGTCTATAGTTTTTAGCTAATGCTTTGCTGCCACCTTTATGGAGTGGGGCTATATCCGTTGTTTTAAGTGACTGTGGAATTTCACCCATGTCTAAGCTCCTCCTCCATAGTGTACTTAGGGCACGCGAGAGGGGTTTCTTGCAGTTCTTAATGAAAACAGAGTTCCACGAGCCTGGGCCCGGGGCTGAGTGCATAGGCATGTTGTCAATGGCTTTTTCGAAATCTATCGGAGTTAGGGTAATGTCGGAAATCTGGCATACATTTGTGGAGCTTTGAGGCTCATTCATGAAGAAATCATTTGGGTCGTCGATCCTCAGACCAATTAGTGGTTCACTAAACACAGAGTCATACTGGGATTTCAATATTTCACTCATTTCCTTGTTATCTGTGTAAGTCCCATCCTGTCTGAGTAAGGGCCCGATACTAGATGTGGTATTTGCCTTGTTTTTGGCATATGAAAAGAAATATTTTGAATTTCTTTCAATTTCACTAATAGCTTTAAGCTCCTCCTGCCTCTCCTGGTTCCTGTAAGAGTCATTTGGCTTAAGTTCGATAGTTTCCACTTCCCTGGTCAGCGCCTCCTTTCGTGTATCAGATATTCTAGCACTCCTGAGGAGCTCAGTGACTCTTCGTCATCTTCTGTAGAGGGAGCATCTTTTTCTCTCCAGTTTACTCCTGCTCTTCTTCTTTCTTAGGGGAACATGCCTAGAACATGCTTCAGCTACCAGGAAGTTGATCCTTTCAAGGCACTGGTTTGGATCCATGTCATTTAAGACATCTTCCCAACATGTTTCGTTTAGGACATGGTTTACCTGGTCCCAGTTGATGTTCTTGTTGTTGAAGTTGTATTTTGTGAAGACACCTTCACAGGTACATGCATTCTGCTGTTCTGGACCCTTATGCATGTACGTCTGGACTTCGATTAGATTGTGATCAGAATTAGTTGTTTTTGATATTCTTATGTCTCTTATCAGGTCTTCATTATTTGTGAAGATAAGGTCAAGTGTGTTTTCTAGTCTTGTTGGCTCCACTATCTGCTGGCTTAAGGTGTGTTTTTCGTAGAGACTTAGTAGCTCATGTGTGTGTGACCTTTCATCTGCGCGACCTTTGGGGATTGTTTCAGCTATAACATTATTTGCTACATTCTTCCATTTTGTATGACTTAGGTTGAAATCACCAAGCAGTAAGATGTTTGGGGATGGAGCTGGAAGGTTTTCCAGAAAGTAATCAATTTTCAGTAGTTGTTCCTTGAACTGTTGTGAGGTTGCATCTGGTGGCTTGTATACAACCACAATGGTTTTGGTTCTCGATCTTTATTGGTAGAACTTCAACTACCTCATTTGTGGTGTTCAGCAACTACGTGCAGATTCAGTGCCTTCTTAAAAGTTGTTCTCAGGTGTGTGTCATATTCATCGAGTGTTGGGTTGTCAAAAGAGGGTGCACACCTCAAGAAGTGAGTGAGTCTTTTCATAGTAAGACACCTTGTGAGGAGATACAGAGCATCATGGGCATCAAGATCGCTTATTCTCTCCTCCATTCTCATCAGGTCATTCAATTTGTCCCTGAGGACAGTGTCGATGGCCTGGTGACCCAGCGGTGCCCCCAAGAGGGTATTGTTGGACTGAGTGGTAGTTCAGACTTCCGGGAGGATTCTTCGCACAGCAATGATTATTTCCTGGTTTGCTGTGATGATTTCACACTTGGAGGGATTGAAGATGAGTCCCAAGTCTTCTCCCTGTGTTTTCACCAGTTGTAGGTCCCCCACCAGGTACTCTTCAGTACTTGTCAGAGTGCCGTCATCCAGGTACCAGATATTGAGCTCACTGCGTAGGCTGGAAGTTAGTTCTCTTACTGCCAAGCAGAAGAGAAGTGGAGCGAGTGGGTCACTCTGCTGAACACACTCTGATGATTGAATTTCATGTTCTCCAAACAAAAGAATTGAGGGTTTGCTGTAGCCGGCTGAAATGAAGGGAAAAAGACATGGAGGAACTGATCCCGAACAGCTGGCAAAACAGCATCTCTCTTCACCATATTAAAGGCATTTCTAAAATCAAGTTTGGCTATGGCCTTGTCTTCTGGTAGGTCCCTGATGTAGGCCCTTGCGGCATGAGCTGCAGCTTCACTGCCTTGAGAGACCCCAAAGCCCAGTTGGTGTGGATGGAGTAAAGTGGCAGCTTCTAGGCGAATGTTTCTCACTGCTGCTTTAGCAACGAGACAGCGAAGAGTGTTTCCAACTGCAATGAGTCTGATTCCCCCATCCCTCTTCTTCAAGGCACATAGTGAGGCTCCAAAAAAGAAAGGTTTAATTTTTTCTGGGATTAGCCCAGCCAGGCAATTGTTGACGAAAGTTAACAAGAATTGATGCAGATTCACCAAGTACTGGATTTACCATCTCCTTGAGGTGCTGAGGTCGAATTCCAGTGTAACCTCCTGCAGATCCTGCTGGAAATGACACGATCGCCTTATAGACTTCTGATTCTGGCAGAATTAATTGTTCAGTGATGGGGTCTTCCTCAGGGTTGTCGTTGATGGCTATGGTGTCCCTAGTTGGATGCATGTCTCTCTTGGGCCGTGGTCTCATCCTTGGGGGCTACAGTGTCGTCACTTGTAATTATTCTTATTGCTCCCCCTGTGTTACCTTCTTCGATTTTTTTGCTAACCTGTGCGCAAATTTTCTCGTTTTCAGTGGGACTTTTCTTGGGTCTACCTCTTTGATTCCTGCGATGATGGGGCAGAGGGACACAGTTATCCATTCTTGGGTAGTTGCGCACTGCCTTGATAACTGACGTGGTTAGCAGTTTGCCTCGTCTTTCAGGAACTGCAAGACAGACGTTGCGGAACAAGAGTAGGTTGCGCCATGCTTGGATGGTGCCTCGGGCTTCTAAGTTGGTGGAACCTCCATTCACCCGCTTAAGGTGGTCTGTGAATTTCCCTGCTGCATATGGGCGAGCCGCTTTAGGGATGTGGGATAGTGTACTGCTAGCAGTGGATTTGAATGCCAACAGAAGGTTATCGCAAGTGACGAGGTTGCCATTGGAATTGTCATCTGCCTGTGGAGGCTGTGGGCTGCTCTCTGCTGGGGGCATATGTGATCCTGCACACCCATTGTGCGCACGAATGCGGCCATCCCTGTTGCGTGCTCGAAACTCTCCACACACCTGACATGTGCCTCTTCTTTCATTGCTGGGTGCATTGTTTCCCTGGCTTCATCATCTGCCATACCTCAAACTGTGTGGTAAGCCCAGGCTGAAGGGAAAATGGCGCATGGCACATACCGCATGTGGTTCATTGTGGTGGTGGGGGGAGGAGAGGGGTCTCCCGTCCTTGTGGTGGGCGGTGGAGGAAAGGGAGGAGTGGAAGATGTGAGATGAGGCGGAGTAGGGCACTCACTCCCTCCCAGGACAAGTCACTATACACCACAATGCTCTGTGCACATGTTACTATATACCACTATGCTCTGTGCACATGTTACTATACACCACTATGCTCTGTGCACAGCCCCCACTATCAACGACGCACTGTGATACACATGCGCATAGCATGTCATACACTACACATGCTATGCGCATACCATGCACGTACTATGCACTGTACACTGTAGACTATATACACTATACACACGGTGAACAAACACTCCATTGTTGTAACACGAGCACACGGTGTATGCGCGCCTGTTTGGGGAAGGGGGGGACAGTTTTACCCCTCAACCTCCGCCGCCTCCTCCTCCATGAGGCCTCCCCTCACCGACCTCTCCTACCCATAGGTGACCGTTATGTTCCCTCACTGAATTCACATACACAGAACTTTTCTTGATTCTGAAGGAAGAGACGAAATGCGGAGTCTTTGGCCCTTTCCAACACGAGCAGCAGATATTCACACACCAGCCTGTTGATGATAATCCTGGTAGGTGTTTTTGATTGGACGATATTGTGCCTATATATATATATATTATTAATAAATGTTCACATAGAATAAAAAATATATAGGGGGTGGTAGGAGAAGAAAATATTCAAACAGCTCCGGGGAGAACCTTGAGTTTTCCCTGAGGTACGTTTATTGTCTTCTCTGAGGATGAGGGTCCCCATTCCAGCTATAGAGGTGGTAATTTATATATATATATATATATATATATATATATATATATATATATATATATATATATATATATATATATATATATAGATACACATACACACACACACACACACACACACACACACACATACACACACACACACATATTGCAGAGGTGTATACAAAGAGAGATCGTGGTCAGCAAGATTGGAACCCACTTTTGGAAGGTGGCCTAGACGCCTTAGAAAACTTAGACAACTTGGCTACAGATGCCCGAAAATGCTAGGTAGCTTGGTTACAAGTCATGTTTCTTCCTAGCTCCTGGTTTGCAATTTCGTCTACCTTGAACGAGCTATTAGAGTACAGCAGTATTCTGATCTAGAGGGAACAAGCGACTTGAAGAGTATCATCGTTGGCTTAGCAGCTCTGTGGGATATTGCACGTTGTGTCCATCTGGTCTTGGGAGGAGGAAAACGCCTGATTGGTCAGAGACTGGGCCGTGATTAGTGGGGAGTATCTGAATGGTTCACAGGTTGAACATTTCACAAAATGCAACACTTGTCTTGAGACTGAGTGTACAAACCCATTTTCTCACGTGCATTCTCAAGGTTTTCCCTCTCTCCTCCCCATCCTACACTCATTAGCAAACCTTATTGAAAACTGATAGGCTTCTTAGACTGACAGAGGCCTTGGTCACGACAGCCAGGAATCTTCTTGGCTGTCGAATCTTCCTGGCTGTCGAATCTTCCTGGCTGTCGAATCTTCCTGGCTGTCGAATCTTCCTGGCTGTTGTGTTGAAGAGGTCTGAGCTTTTCGCAGACCTTCAACACGATTGTCCTCACATTTTTCTTTAAGTTATACCATGAATTAAAGAAAGACTCTAGACTTCACCTTAAGAAAGCAAAGCAAATTCTATAGTAATTATGGACAAGGTGGATTATAGGAAAAAAATAACATATTAGAAAACAGGAGAATTGACGCGCCCCTTATGCGGTGTTGCTGCGCTGATGCCAAGAAGCTGCTCTCCCTGACTTTCTGTTGAGGTTTTCCACGTGTTATTTCCGCTTCCTGTATACATTTCCTGTTAGAGATTGGTGAACTCTGGCCGCACGTCTGGCCCCGCTTAATAGGAACATAGGGAATAACACTGCAGCGGGCCTACTAGCTCATACTAGGCAGGTTCTCCTCAAACCCAAACCCACTAACAAAAATATTTGCCCAACCCATTTTCAATACCATCCAAGGAATACATAAGCTTTGATAACCTTGTTAACTCGTTTGTAAAAACCCACTTAAATCAATCCCATCTCACTCGTGTATTTATCTAACCTAAATTTGAAGTTACCCAAGGTTTTAGTTTCAATTACCTTATTTTAACTTTAATTTTTATGTAGTAGATGATAATTACAGGTTGGCGGTTATATGTCATTGTAAATGTTGCCTCAGAACCCCGGGCAGGTGCTCCATTTTGCGAACTCTCACAACAGTTACGTACTAGAAGAGAGCACGAGAGCGAGCAAGGAAAGGAGAGCACGATAGCAAGAGAACGAGCGAGAGTAAAAAAAATACCTAGAGCTACAGGCAACCAACACCCACCTGACGAAGGGACCAGCAATCTGTGTGCGTGTGTGCACTCGCCTAATTGTGGTTGCAGGGGTCGATTCACAGCTCCTGGTCCCGCCTCTTCACTGGTTGCTACTTGGTCACTCTCCCTGCTCTATGAGCTTTATCATACCTCATCTTAAAGATGTGTATGGATCCTGCCTCCACTACGTCACTTTCCATACTATTCCACTTCCTGACAACTCTGTGACTGGAGAAATACTTCCTAACATCTCTGTGACTCGTCAACTTCCAATTGTGACCCCTTGTTGCTGTGTCCCATCTCTGGAACGTGTGTATCTGTCCACCTTGTCGATTCCTCTCAGTATTTTATGTCGTGTGTGTTTGTGGGGGGGGGGTTATGTGGGTAGTTGGTTAGGAAGACTCATTCCACCTGCCACAAGTTCACTGTCAGGTGTCAGCCACAAGTTCACTGCCAGGTGTCAGCCACAAGTTCACTGCCAGGTGTCAGCCACAAGTTCACTGCCAGGTGTCAGCCACAAGTTCACTGCCAGGTGTCAGCCACAAGTTCACTGCCAGGTGTCAGCCACAAGTTCACTGCCAGGTGTCAGCCACAAGTTCACTGCCAGGTGTCAGCCACAAGTTCACTGCCAGGTGTCAGCCACAAGTTCACTGCCAGGTGTCAGCCACAAGTTCACTGCCAGGTGTCAGCCACAAGTTCACTGCCAGGTGTCAGCCACAAGTTCACTGCCAGGTGTCAGCCACAAGTTCACTGCCAGGTGTCAGCCACAAGTTCACTGCCAGGTGTCAGCCACAAGTTCACTGCCAGGTGTCAGCCACAAGTTCACTGCCAGGTGTCAGCCACAAGTTCACTGCCAGGTGTCAGCCACAAGTTCACTGCCAGGTGTCAGCCACAACTTCACTGCCAGGGTGTGCCGTAGCTCGATCGCTAGCACACTCGGCTCTCACACTGAGATCCGGAATTCGAATGCCCTCCGGTACAGCTGGAAACCATTAGGGACGTGTTTCCATAAGACACCTGCTGTCCTTGTTCACCCATCAGTTGAAAATGGGTACCTGGGTGTTAGTCGACTGGTGTGGGTCGCATCCTGGGACAAAACTGACCTAATTTGCCCGAAATGTTCAGCATAACAAGGGGCTTTCTATACAGTAATATGTCATTAATGTCAACTAAGCCTGTATGGACGAGCCTGGCCCATGGCCAGGCTCCGAGAGTAGTTAAACTCTCGAAATTCTTCCAAGGTATGTCAAAGGTACCATGTACATGTAGTAAATAAAGATATTATTATATTATCATTATAGGTGACTGCCACACTGCGCAGGCGTGGTTCACCACACTCAACGTTCACGTCTGTTTGAAATTCATTAATTTGTTGCATGTTTGGTACGTGAGATGAAGGGATTTAGCACGATGCTGAGGTTGATGGAATGGTTGTGGTGTGCAGAGAGAGAGAGAGAGAGAGAGCATGAATTGTATTGTTGAAAATTTTATAAAATACCGACGAGTTGACACATGTGCAACAGTTGGGTATCTTTATTGATGAAACATTTCGCCTACACAGTTTACCTGGAGTTTACCTGGAGAGAGTTTCGGGGGTCAACGCCCCCGCGGCCCGGTCTGTGACCAGGCCTCCTGGTGGATCAGCGCCTGATCAACCAGGCTTCTTTAGTCGAGCCACAGCCCGGCTGATCAGGAACTAGGCTTCTTTAGTCAAATACAAAGGCAGCAGGTGTAGTAGTGAAGTGAAGATGATGTAATCAGTCCATCAACCTTGGAGAAAAAGTATTTGAGATAGTCTGGAGAAGAGTTCAGCTCCATGGTCTGGAACGATATGGTTCCAGTGCATGGAATTGAATTCTTCTCCAGACTGAGGGACTGACTATCTCAAATAATTTTTCTCCAAGGTTGATGGAGTAACTACGTCTTTATTTCATTACTACTGCTTCCTTTGTATTTGAAGAAGCTTACTGTGTAGGCGAAACGTTTCATCAATGAAGATATCTAGCTGTTGCACTTATCTTTAATCTTCAGACAGCATGAAGCTGTTGTTGACACGAGTAGCCGCTGGTGGTGGTGATGCTGATGTAGCTGCTGATGCTGCTAATGTTGTTGTTGTGGTTGCTAGGGATGCTGGTGAGGGTGACAGGCCAGGGAGGTGGTTAGTTTCCATGAGGATGGTAATCAGAGTGGTGTGTGCATGCTCTTCTTTTACGTTGTATTACGTTAATCCTTAGTGATTGCTGCTGCTCGCCTCCCAGCCATCCACCGCCACCATAAACCACTACCACTATCATCAACAACCGGCACCAGTAGCAACAGCCACCACCATAAACTACTACCAGTAGCATCACCACCACCATAAACCATTACCAGTAGCATCACCACCATAAACCACTACCAGTACCATCACCATAAACCACTACCAGTACCATCACCATAAACCACTACCAGTACCACCACCATAAACCACTACCAGTACCATCACCACCATAAACCACTACCAGTACCACCACCATAAACCACTACCAGTACCATCACCACCATAAACCACTACCAGTACCATCACCATAAACCACTACCAGTACCACCACCATAAACCACTACCAGTACCACCACCATAAACCACTACCAGTACCATCACCACCATAAACCACTACCAGTACCATCATAAACCACTACCAGTACCACCACCATAAACCACTACCAGTACCATCACCACCATAAACCACTACCAGTACCATCACCATAAACCACTACCAGTAGCATCACCACCACCATAAACCACTACCAGTACCATCACCATAAACCACTACCAGTACCATCACCATAAACCACTACCAGTACCACCACCATAAACCAGTACCACCACCATAAACCACTACCAGTACCATCACCACCACCATAAACCACTACCAGTACCATCACCACCACCATAAACCACTACCAGTACCATCACCATAAACCACTACCAGTACCATCACCATAAACCACTACCAGTACCATCACCATAAACCACTACCAGTACCATCACCATAAACCACTACCAGTACCATCACCATAAACCACTACCAGTACCATCACCACCACCATAAACCACTACCAGTACCATCACCATAAACCACTACCAGTACCACCACCATAAACCACTACCAGTACCATCACCATAAACCACTACCAGTACCATCACCATAAACCACTACCAGTACCACCACCATAAACCACTACCAGTACCATCACCACCATAAACCACTACCAGTACCACCACCATAAACCACTACCAGTACCACCACCATAAACCACTACCAGTACCATCACCATAAACCACTACCAGTACCATCACCATAAACCACTACCAGTACCACCACCATAAACCACTACCAGTACCATCACCACCATAAACCACTACCAGTACCACCACCATAAACCACTACCAGTACCACCACCATAAACCACTACCAGTACCATCACCACCATAAACCACTACCAGTACCACCACCATAAACCACTACCAGTACCATCACCATAAACCACTACCAGTACCATCACCATAAACCACTACCAGTACCATCACCATAAACCACTACCAGTACCATCACCATAAACCACTACCAGTACCATCACCACCATAAACCACTACCAGTACCACCACCATAAACCACTACCAGTACCACCACCATAAACCACTACCAGTACCATCACCACCATAAACCACTACCAGTACCACCACCATAAACCACTACCAGTACCATCACCATAAACCACTACCAGTACCATCACCACCATAAACCACTACCAGTACCATCACCACCATAAACCACTACCAGTACCATCACCACCATAAACCACTACCAGTACCATCACCATAAACCACTACCAGTAGCATCACCACCACCATAAACCACTACCAGTACCATCACCATAAACCACTACCAGTAGCATCACCACCATAAACCACTACCAGTACCATCACCATAAACCACTACCAGTACCATCACCATAAACCACTACCAGTACCATCACCATAAACCACTACCAGTACCATCACCACCATAAACCACTACCAGTACCATCACCATAAACCACTACCAGTAGCATCACCACCACCATAAACCACTACCAGTACCATCACCATAAACCACTACCAGTAGCATCACCACCATAAACCACTACCAGTACCATCACCATAAACCACTACCAGTACCATCACCATAAACCACTACCAGTACCATCACCACCATAAACCACTACCAGTACCATCACCACCACCATAAACCACTACCATACCATCACCACCACCATAAACCACTACCAGTACCATCACCATAAACACTACCAGTACCATCACCATAAACCACTACCAGTACCATCACCACAAACCACTACCAGTACCATCACCATAAACCACTACCAGAACCAGCACCAGAAACCACTACCAGTACCATCACCATAAACCACTACCAGTACCACCACTATAAACCACTACCAGTACCATCACCATAAACCACTACCAGTACCACCACCATAAACCACTACCAGTACCATCACCATAAACCACTACCAGTACCCACCACCATAAACCATTACCAGTAGCATCACCACCATAAACCACTACCAGTACCATCACCATAAACCACTACCAGTACCATCACCATAAACCACTACCAGTACCATCACCATAAACCACTACCAGTACCATCACCACCACCATAAACCACTACCAGTACCATCACCATAAACCACTACCAGTACCATCACCATAAACCACTACCAGTACCATCACCATAAACCACTACCAGTACCATCACCATAAACCACTACCAGTACCATCACCATAAACCACTACCAGTACCATCACCATAAACCACTACCAGTAGCATCACCACCACCATAAACCACTACCAGTACCATCACCATAACCCAGTACCATCACCATAAACCGCTACCAGTACCATCACCATAACCCACTACTAGTACCATCACCACCACCATAAACCACTACCAGTACCATCACCACCACCATAAACCACTACCAGTAGCATCACCACCACCATAAACCACTACCAGTACCATCACCATAAACCACTACCAGTACCATCACCATAAACCACTACCAGTAGCATCACCACCACCATAAACCACTACCAGAACCATCACCACCACCATAAACCACTACCAGTACCATCACCACCACCATAAACCACTACCAGTACCATCACCATAAACCACTACCAGTACCATCACCATAAACCACTACCAGTACCATCACCACCACCATAAACCACTACCAGTACCACCACCATAAACCACTACCAGTACCATCACCACCATAAACCACTACCAGTACCATCACCATAAACCACTACCAGTACCATCACCATAAACCACTACCAGTACCATCACCACCATAAACCACTACCAGTACCATCACCATAAACCACTACCAGTACCATCACCACCACCATAAACCACTACCAGTACCATCACCACCACCATAAACCACTACCAGTACCACCACCATAAACCACTACCAGTACCATCACCATAAACCACTACCAGTACCATCACCATAAACCACTACCAGTACCATCACTATAAACCACTACCAGTACCATCACCATAAACCACTACCAGTACCATCACCATAAACCACTACCAGTACCATCACCACCACCATAAACCACTACCAGTACCACCATAAACCACTACCAGTACCATCACCACCATAAACCACTACCAGTACCATCACCATAAACCACTACCAGTACCATCACCATAAACCACTACCAGTACCATCACCACCATAAACCACTACCAGTACCATCACCATAAACCACTACCAGTACCATCACCATAAACCACTACCAGTACCATCACCATAAACCACTACCAGTACCATCACCATAAACCACTACCAGTACCATCACCATAAACCACTACCAGTACCATCACCATAAACCACTACCAGTACCATCACCATAAACCACTACCAGTACCATCACCATAAACCACTACCAGTACCATCACCACCACCTGAACCTATTTACATACAGATGAACATTGGTTGCATGCAGTTGTTGTACACGTCTGCCGTGTAACACAACCATGATTTTGTGTGTTGTCAGTCATGTGCCGTTGTACAAAGCTACATTTATGAAGGTGCGGGTGGTGATAATGGTGAAGGGAATGAGAAAGAGGTGGAGGTTGTGAAGAAACAAGAGGTAGATAATGTTCATTATAGTCAGGTTACCTCATGATGCACCATTAACATGATTTTTTCATTATTAATTTTGTTAAGAGGTGGTGGTGGTGCTGGTTGACAGTGGCGGCGGGTGGTGGTGGCGGCGGTGGTGGTGGTGTTGGTGATGTGGTTGCTGGTGTTGTGGGGTTGGGTACAGGTTTAACTATCCTCTGTGGTGCTGGATACAAATTTAACCACTGTGGGGTTGGGTACAAGTTTAACTAACCACTGTGGGGTTGGGTGCAGATTTAACCACTGTGGAGTTGGATACAAATTTAACCACTATGGGGTTGGGTACAGGTTTAACCACTGTGGGGTTTGGTACACGTTTAACCACTGTGGGGTTTGGTACAGGTTTGACCACCACTGTGAGGTTGGGTACAGGTTTGACCACCACTGTGAGGTTGGGTACAGGTTTGACCACCACTGTGAGGTTTGGTACAGGTTTGACCACCACTGTGAGATTGGGCACAGGTTTGACCACCACTGTGAGGTTGGGTACAGGTTTGACCACCACTGTGAGGTTGGTTACAGGTTTGACCACCACTGTGAGGTTGGGTACAGGTTTGACCACCACTGTGAGGTTTGGTACAGGTTTGACCACCACTGTGAAGTTGGGTACAGGTTTGACCACCACTGTGAGGTTGGGTACAGGTTTGACCACCACTGTGAGGTTGGGTACAGGTTTGACCACCACTGTGAGGTTGGGTACAGGTTTGACCACCACTGTGAGGTTGGGTACAGGTTTGACCACCACTGTGAGGTTGGGTACAGGTTTGACCACCACTGTGAGGTTAGGTACAGGTTTGACCACCACTGTAAGGTTGGGTACAGGTTTGACCACCACTGAGGTTGGGTACAGGTTTGACCACCACTGTGAGGTTGGGTACAGGTTTGACCACCACTGTGAGGTTGGGTACAGGTTTGACCACCACTGTGAGGTTGGGTACAGGTTTGACCACCACTGTGAGGTTGGGTACAGGTTTGACCACCACTGTGAGGTTGGGTACAGGTTTGACCACCACTGTGAGGTTGGGTACAGGTTTGACCACCACTGTGAGGTTGGGTACAGGTTTGACCACCACTGTGAGGTTGGGTACAGGTTTGACCACCACTGTGAGGTTGGGTACAGGTTTGACCACCACTGTGAGGTTGGGTACAGGTTTGGCTAAGCACTGTGAGGTTGGGTACAGGTTTGACCACCACTGTGAGGTTGGGTACGAGTTTAAATAACTGGTGTGGGGGATGGGTACAGGTTTGACTAAGCACTGAGAGGTTGGGTACAGGTTTGACTAAGCACTGTGAGGTTGGGTACAGGTTTGACTAAGCACTGAGAGGTTGGGTACAGGTTTGACTAAGCACTGTGAGGTTGGGTAAAGGTTTGACTAAGCACTGAGAGGTTGGGTACAGGTTTGACTAAGCACTGAGAGGTTGGGTACAGGTTTGACTAAGCACTGAGAGGTTGGGTACAGGTTTGACTAAGCACTGAGAGGTTGGGTACAGGTTTGACTAAGCACTGTGAGGTTGGGTAAAGGTTTGACCACCACTGTGAGGTTGGGTACAGGTTTGACCACTGTGAGGTTAGGTACAGGTTTGACCACCACTGTGAGGTTGGGTACAGGTTTGACCACCACTGTGAGGTTGGGTACAGGTTTGACCACCACTGTGAGGTTGGGTACAGGTTTGGCTAAGCACTGTGAGGTTGGGTACAGGTTTGGCTAAGCACTGTGAGGTTGGGTACAGGTTTGACCACCATTGTGAGGTTGGGTACAAGTTTAAATAACTGGTGTGGGGGATGGGTACAGGTTTGACTAAGCACTGAGAGGTTGGGTACAGGTTTGACTAAGCACTGTGAGGTTGGGTACAGGTTTGACCACTGTGAGGTTGGGTACAGGTTTGACCACCACTGTGAGGTTGGGTACAGGTTTGACCACCACTGTGAGGTTGGGTATAGGTTTAAATAACTGGTGTGGGGGATGGGTACAGGTTTGACTAAGCACTGAGAGGTTGGGTACAGGTGTGACCACCACTGTGAGGTTGGGTACAGGTTTGACCACCACTGTGAGGTTGGGTACAAGTTTAAATAACTGGTGTGGGGGATGGGTACAGGTTTGACTAAGCACTGTGAGGTTGGGTACAGGTTTGACTAAGCACTGTGAGGTTGGGTACAGGTTTGTCTAACCACTGTGAGGTTGGGTACAGGTTTGACTAAGCACTGTGAGGTTGGACTGGGTAGGTTTCTGGTTTCCGTTGTGATGTATAATACGAAACCCTGCAACATGAGGGGGAGCGAGGAGGAGGGGGGGGAGTTAGGGGCGTGAGGTTTAACTCAAGCCTCTTGTGTAGATGTGTGAGAGGGGGGAGGGAAGGTGTAAGGGGGTGGTGGTGCCTGCTGGTGTAGAGGAAGCCAC
Source organism: Cherax quadricarinatus (assembly GCF_038502225.1). NCBI lineage: Eukaryota > Metazoa > Arthropoda > Malacostraca > Decapoda > Parastacidae > Cherax > Cherax quadricarinatus. The sequence continues at coordinate 8,986,902 of NC_091309.1, forward strand.
TCCTGACGAAGGAAGGGGTGTTGTTTCAAGACTAATCTGCTAGAGATTACCCTAGGTTTAGCGTCTTTCCCCCCCACCACCGCTGCTATTTAACCCTAGTCAAGCTCTTTACCGACTCTCGCTATGGCTTCTCTCTTTTCCCTGTTTATATAGCATTATATTGTTTGTGCCTCTCTAATTTTTTTTGGTCTTTCCGCCATGAAAGTTTTTTTTATCAGTTTCCCTTTTGTGTGGAGAACGGCATCTCTGTGAGATGGCAGGACCCAAGTGATAGCAACTACATTTCTGGTGGAACGAAATTTTTGAAGTTACTGTGGTTACTAAACTCGTAATGGAATGTTTGACGGTTTCTTCGTCGTCCAGGCTTAGACTCGTGAATTTCATTACCTGGTGCACGACAATTATTCTTTATAATGGAATATGACAGGTAAACATAGCTAGGTTTTGTAGCCGCTATCATGTAGGGTAGCACCACACTGTGGGTGTTCCCACTTAGTAACTGTTATTTTAGAATAGGGTAGTACCTGACAGCTGATGTTTCGAATTTTGTTTAATAAAGAACATTGTGTGGATTTGTATCGTGCGTCAGGGAGGCTGGATGGCGGAGAGGAGAGAAGTTGCCGGATTCTTGAAGACTTAGTGCTTTTGTTGCCACTCTCATAAGTGTGAATGTATCTGGCTTGTAAGTTTCCGCTTATACTCTCTTCACGTCCTCTTCCCACAGCCTGGAGGCGCGCAATAGTGCTGCCTCACCTTTCTTTTTTTTTTTTCCCCCTCCTCGTTATCTTTCTTCTTCATATATCCCACCTCCTTGCTATGCCTCCCCCTCCTTGTTCTCTGTCATTTCCCTCCTTGGCTTCCTTCTCATTTCTTTTGTCGCCCTTATCCCACTGCACTCTACCCCCACTCCATCCCCAAACATCTTACTGCTTGGTGATTTCAACCTAAGGCATACAAAATGGAAGAATGTAGCAAATAATGTTATAGCTGAAACAATCCCCGGAGGTAGCGCAGATGAAAGGTCACACACACTTGAGCTACTAAGTCTCTGCGAAAAACACACCTTAAGCCAGCAGATAGTGGAGCCAACAAGACTAGAAAACACACTTGACCTTATCTTCACAAATAATGAGGACCTGATAAGAGACATAATATCAAAAACAACTAATTCCGATCACAACCTAATCGAAGTCCAGACGTACATGCATAGGGGTCCTGATCAGCAGAATGCATGTACCTGTGAAGGTGTCTTCACAAAATACAACTTCAACAACAAGAACATCAACTGGGACCAGGTAAACCATGTCCTAAACGAAACATGTTGGGAAGATGTCTTAAATGACATGGATCCAAACCAGTGCCTTGAAAGGATCAACTTCCTGGTAGCCGAAGCATGTTCTAGGCATATTCCCCTAAGAAAGAAGAAGAGCAGGAGTAAACTGGAGAGAAAAAGACGCTCCCTCTACAGAAGACGACGAAGAGTCACTGAGCTCCTCAGGAGTGCTAGAACATCTGATACACGAAAGGAGGCGCTGACCAGGGAAGTGGAAACTATCGAACTTAAGCTAAATGACTCTTACAGGAACCAGGAGAGGCAGGAGGAGCTTAAAGCTATTAGTGAAATTGAAAGAAATTCAAAATATTTCTTTTCATATGCCAAAAACAAGGCAAATACCACATCTAGTATCGGGCCCTTACTCAGACAGGATGGGACTTACACAGATGACAACAAGGAAATGAGTGAAATATTGAAATCCCAGTACGACTCTGTGTTTAGTGAACCACTAATCGGTCTGAGGATCGACGACCCAAATGATTTCTTCATGAATGAGCCTCAAAACTCCATAAATGTATGCCAGATTTCCGACATTACCCTAACTCCGATAGATTTCGAAAAAGCCATTGACAACATGCCTATGCACTCAGCCCCGGGCCCAGACTCGTGGAACTCTGTTTTCATTAAGAACTGCAAGAAACCCCTCTCGCGTGCCCTAAGTACACTATGGAGGAGGAGCTTGGACATGGGTGAAATTCCACAGTCACTTAAACAACGGATATAGCCCCACTCTATAAAGGTGGCAGCAAAGCATTAGCTAAGAACTATAGACCAATAGCTCTGACGTCCCACATCATAAAAATTTTTGAAAGAGTGCTAAGAAGCAGGATTGCAAATCACCTGGATTCCCAAAATCTGCACAATCCAGGGCAACATGGGTTCAGGGCAGGTCGCTCCTGCCTCTCACAACTACTGGATCACTATGACATGGCCTTGGATGCACTGGAAGAAAATCAGAATGCAGATGTAATATACACAGACTTTGCAAAAGCATTTGACAAATGCGATCATGGCGTAATAGCCCATAAAATACGTGCTAAAGGAATAACTGGGAAAGTGGGGAGATGGATCTTCAACTTCCTAACAAATCGAACACAAAGAGTAGTGGTCAACAGAGTTAAATCGGAGGCTGCCATAGTGAAGAGCTCTGTTCCACAAGGCACAGTACTCGCCCCCATCTTATTCCTTATCCTCATATCAGACATAAACAGAGATATACACCACAGCACCGTATCATCCTTTGCGGATGATACTAGGATCTGCATGAGGCTGTCATCTGCTGAGGACGCGGTTAACCTCCAAGAAGATATAAACAAAGTTTTCCAGTGGGCAACGGTAAACAATATGATGTTCAATGAGGACAAATTCCAACTACTCCGTTATGGAAAACTGGAGGAGATAATAACTAGAACAGAGTATACTACTGACTCCGGCCATACAATAGAGCGGAAAAATAATGTAAGGGACCTGGGAGTAGTAATGTCTGAGGATCTCACTTTCAAGGATCACAACAGTGCCACGATCGCACGTGCAAAGAAAATGATAGGATGGATAATGAGAACTTTCAAAACGAGAGATGCCAAGCCCATGATGATCCTTTTCAAATCACTTGTTCTCTCTAGGCTGGAATACTGCTGTACATTAACATCTCCATTCCAAGCAGGTGAAATCGCAGATCTAGAGAGTGTACAGAGATCCTTTACTGCACGTATAAGTTCTGTCAAGCACCTTAACTACTGGGAACGCTTGGAAGCACTTGACTTGTACTCGTTGGAATGCAGGAGGGAGAGATATATCATAATCTACACTTGGAAAATCTTGGAAGGAATGGTCCCAAATCTGCACACAGAAATCACTCCCTACGAAAGTAAAAGACTGGGCAGGCGATGCAAAATGCCCCCAATAAAAAGTAGGGGCGCCATTGGTACACTAAGGGAAAACACCACAAGTGTCCGGGGCCCAAAACTGTTCAACAGCCTCCCATCAAGCATTAGGGGAATTGCCAATAAACCCCTGGCTGCCTTCAAGAGAGAGCTGGACAGATACCTAAAGTCAGTGCCGGATCAGCCGGGCTCTGGCTCGTACGTTGGACTGCGTGCGGCCAGCAGTAACAGCCTAGTTGATCAGGCCCTGATCCATCGGGAGGCCTGGTCATGGACCGGGCCGCGGGGGCGTTGATCCCCGGAATAACCTCTAGGTAACCTCCAGGTAACCATTTCCTGGATGGGTGGTACTGAGCGCTAGCTTGTGTTGGGTGGTGTGGGTGGCGTGTTGGGTAGTGTAGGTGGTGTGTTGAGGTGGATGATGTGGGTGGTGTTGTGGCGAATGATGTGGGGGGTGTTGTGGAGTAGGTGTATAGTAAAACTGGTATTATTGCCTCCAGTAGTGTCAGCTGGACACAATACGGGATGAACGAGGCAGTTTGTCCGTGGAACCCAATAACCTGGTCAGGTGTGTGTCGTGTGTGGAGTCAGTCTGTCACTATCACCACCACCATCGCTACCCAGCACCACCACTATCACTACCCTGCACCACCACCATCGTTACCTAGCACCACCACCATCGCTACCCAGCACCACCACCATCGCTACCCAGCACCACCACCATCGTTACCCAGCACCACCACCATCGTTACCCAGCACCACCACCATCGTTACCCAGCACCACCACCATCGCTACCCAGCACCACCACCATCGCTACCCAGCACCACCACCATCGCTACCCAGCACCACCACCATCGCTACCCAGCACCACCACCATCGCTACCCAGCACCACCACCATCGCTACCCAGCACCACCACCATCGCTACCCAGCACCACCACCATCGCTACCCAGCACCACCACCATCGCTACCCAGCACCACCACCATCGCTACCCAGCACCACCACCATCGCTACCCTGCACCACCACCATCGCTACCCTGCACCACCACCATCGCTACCCTGCACCACCACCATCGCTACCCTGCACCACCACCATCGCTACCCTGCACCACCACCATCGCTACCCTGCACCACCACCATCGCTACCCTGCACCACCACCATCGCTACCCTGCACCACCACCATCGCTACCCTGCACCACCACCATCGCTACCCTGCACCACCACCATCGCTACCCTGCACCACCACCATCGCTACCCTGCACCACCACCATCGCTACCCTGCACCACCACCTTCGCTACCCTGCATCACCACCATCGCTACACAGCATCACCACCATCGCTACACAGCATCACCACCATCGCTACACAGCATCACCACCATCGCTACACAGCATCACCACCATCGCTACACAGCATCACCACCATCGCTACACAGCATCGCCATCTACCCATCATTGATCTCTGAGACATTACGAGTGGACCAGTGGTGAGAAACAATGCCAAGCTTCTTAATAGAGAGAATACTACATCAGCCAGCCCAGCCTCACCTTAATTACGAGTGATAACATTATCCTTTGGGCAGTTATCTTATATCATCCTAAATCATTCCTCTCAATAACCTTCCCTCCCCCATCCTCACGAGAGAGAGAGAGAGAGAGAGAGAGAGAGAGAGAATCGGTGCCGATCAAAGGGGTCTGGAGGCTGGACCAGGAGCTGAGTGTCGACCTCCGCAAACACAAATCTGTGATTACACAAGACTGCGGTACATACACTGGATAAATATTTATTCACAGTGTAAGATAAAGCAGTTTTATCTGTAGCAGTTGTTCAAAGTAACTCAGAGACTCAAACTTGCCTTGTAAGACGCCAAGGAATCCCAAGAACTATCTGTTAAGTCTACTGAATACTGAAGCTAAACCATTTGTAGCTTCACCACTTCAGCGTATCTGCAAGCTAATTCAGTTGTAGCTTCAGCTCTCCCCCTCAACACTTGTTTTTGTTAAATTATATAAAAAGTCGAATTCCTGCCATTTTTCACATTAAAAAGTTATATGGGTGCGAATAGCGTAAAATAATTCTCGTGTTGGGTGTTTTGAGCCTTGGAGAGGTGGGTGTAAGAGCGGAAGTGGTGTGGTGTGGGCGTGGGCCGCCCACGTGCTCATGCAGGAGCAGGGCAAGTTTTTTTTTATTAGGGGGCGGTGGGGGTGAAGATTTAATTCATGTTGAAATGTCGTGGTGCCGTTGAAGTGTCGTGGTGTCGTTGTTGCCATGTCGTGGTGTTACGTGTGGGAGGGGAGAGTGTATGGAAATAAGGGTGTGGTGAGGGGAAAAGGCTATTCATATGTTGCAGATGTTTGGAGAGACAATATATGCTGCAGATGTGTTGATAGTGGATGTGGTGTCATGGGGTGGTCATCAGAGATGGATGTGCGTGGCTGGAGGTAATCAGCCACATCAGTAGTGCTAGCCTAAGTGGATTAAAATATTACACGATGGTGGGTGTGCTGAGACTTGTGGTGTGGCCACAGTTTGCCAGATCAGCCAGGCTAAGTGATGTGAAGAATGTACAAATTATTGATTGCTTTGGGAGTAGGAAGGCTCAGAATCGGTCACAGGTTACCTTAGGTCTCACTCATCACCTCTTCTGTTTTTGTGCTTGACAAGTGCTGCTTTGGCTTGAGTTGTTTGCTAGTCTCTTTCAAGTGTGTTGCGTTAAGTGAATCAGACAAGCTGGTGGTAAAGACTTAACTCATAAGTATGGCTTGTACACGACCCATCTCACATGTGTTGTGACGGAGCATAATATTAAACAGGAAGCTTGTGGTGGTGGTGCTGGTGATGGGGTCTGAGCTCTCCTAGTTGTAGAACAGGAGGAGAATGAGGTAATCAGTCCCTCAACCTTGAGTCGATGTGTTCAGTCCATCACGGGATGACCTTCCGTTTCTTGCCCTCACAGCCTTCAGTATATTGGAATAATTTGATTTATAGCACTCTCTGTCTCATCATCCGAGTATCATGTACATCGTACTTGTGTCTCCCCCAGGTTTCTCCCCTCTTCCAGTGTTGTAAAGTCTAGTTCATTTTTATTGTTTCGTGTAGTTTCCAGAGATACTTGGGTAGTTTGTCCTGAGACCAGATTTCATACTATTTGATCTCTAGTTTATTCTTCTTTACAATTCTTATACCTTTGGTTGATCTTTGACTTCTAGAATTTTCAGGTGTGCTATAGTTCTCTTATTGGAAAGTTTGTGTCTACCTGTTCAATGCCTCTCAGTATTTTAAAGTAAAAGGACACAAGTGCAACTAATATGACATTTCATTGTGGCAACGTTTTGCTCTCCAGGAGCTTTATCAAGCCATTACAAACAATACATGGACACAGATGGTATATAAAGGCTCAGAGTGAGGTGCAATATTAGTGAGGAACCATATCGATGTTCACTAGTGGTAGTAGTAGTGACAAAAAAATACAATATGGTAGAGCAATTAATTCGTACATGAGTAAAAGGATATAAAAGCTATTACTTGGGTAACATAAAAATAGGTTGGACAAATATAGACTGGAAAGAGGCAGGTAGTTTCAGTGTTCACTCTCTGTAATGTGGCTTGTGTAGTATAACAGGAGAGACTATGTGATGGCAGGGTTTACTGTTTTCAGGAGGATTCTTGCTAAGACTTCGGAGATGGTGAAGCTGCCGTTGTTTTGTTTAATTGTATTCGAAACAGCGATCAGTGCTGATTCGAGGCACTTGCGTCTGCGGAAATTAGTTTCTTTGATCACTAATTGGGCGTCTCTAAATTTCATGAGATGATTGGTGGAATTTCGGTGTTGTACACAGGCGTTGTTCAAGTTATCGTTCCTATATGCGTAAATGTGTTCATTGAGGCGGGTGTCGAGGGTTCTTGCTGTTTCACCTACGTAGATCTTGTCACAGCCTCCACAGGGTATAGTGTAAACTTCTGCATTGACTGGTTCGTGGTGCAGGAGTTTACAGTATACCCTGTGGAGGCTGTGACAAGATCTACGTAGGTGAAACAGCAAGAACCCTCGACACCCGCCTCAATGAACACATTTACGCATATAGGAACGATAACTTGAACAACGCCTGTGTACAACACCGAAATTCCACCAATCATCTCATGAAATTTAGAGACGCCCAATTAGTGATCAAAGAAACTAACTTCCGCAGACGCAAGTGCCTCGAATCAGCACTGATCGCTGTTTCGAATACAATTAAACAAAACAACGGCAGCTTCACCATCTCCGAAGTCTTAGCAAGAATCCTTCTGAAAACAGTAAACCCTGCCATCACATAGTCTCTTCTGTTATACTACACAAAGCACATTACAGAGAGTGAACACTGAAACTACCTGCCTCTTTCCAGTCTATATTTGTCCAACCTATTTTTATGTTACCCAAGTAATAGCTTTTATATCCTTTTACTCATGTACGAATTAATTGCTCTACCATATTGTATTATTTTTGTCACTACTACTACTACTACTACTACTACTACTACTACTACTACTACTACTACTACTACTACTACTACTACTACTACTACTACTACTACTACTACTACTAGTGAACATCGATATGGTACCTCACTAATATTGCACCTCTGAGCCTTTATATACCCTCTGTGTCCATGTATTGTTTGCAATGGCTTGATAAAGCTCCTGGAGAGCGAAACGTTGCCACAATAAAATGTCACATTAGTTGCACTTGTGTCCTTTTACTTTACATATTGTCGGTAATTCTACCAACTTTATTACTCTCAGTATTTTGTACATCGTGATCAGGTCTCCACTAAGCCTAACGTCTTCTAATGACGTGAAGTTCAAGTTAGGTTCAGTTAAGGTTTCTGGTGAATTTCCTCTAGCTCGTGTATGTGCTCGAGTGTTCGAGGGTTTACAACAGTTCTCTACATTCACCATCCTTTCATACGTTGTTGTGTTCTGGCTTCCAATACTTCAGCTACTTGCGGGAAATGAGTTGGAGTATGTATCCATTAGGCGTGTTACGGTCCTCTGGTCCGTTACATAGATTTGACTACTGTGAAGCTGTATTTAGCCCAGCTTTAATATGCGGAAACCTGCGCTTTTGTACCTAACTTTTGGAAACTCACAGTATGAAAAGTTGGTGATAAAGCAGGCGATAACACATTGACGTAGGCAAAGATTTTGTAGGTATGTCTATGTATGTATGTATATACATGTATATTTATGTATTATGTATGTATATACATGTATATTTATGTATACATATATTTATGTATTATGTATGTATACATATATTTATGTATTATGTATGTATACATATATTTATGTATTATGTATGTATACATATATTTATGTATTATGTATGTATACATATATTTATGTATTATGTATGTATACATATATTTATGTATTATGTATGTATACATATATTTATGTATTATGTATGTATACATATATTTATGTATTATGTATATTTATATATTATGTATGTCTTGTCGCGCCTTAATGTTGAATGCAATTGTTTTGCAATAGAATGCTTTTAATATTTATGAATGCTAATCGTATTTAACATAATCACACTGGAGGTATGAGCACAGAGCTCGGGCAGAATATCAACACTTACAATACAGCTTTAAGATCCGATTATTGGCATGGTATCCATACACAATATTATCTCACTGTTGAAGCAAACCATCTCCATACCTGTAGTTACATTAATGTTAGTTTATTTTTTCTAGATTCATCAAGAACCCGCATCTAGGAGAAGAATCTTTGGTGAATTATTCTAGCCATGGCATTAACTTTATTCTCTACTAGAATACTTGTCGTTGACGGAGATTATACGTCCGATTCGTATAGAAGTATTTTGGTGTCACAAATGCTTGGTGTTTGTAAAACAGAAAAAGCTCCTCTAACGTTATAATGGGACTTGGGGTGATCTTCCCTGATGTGACTACTTCATTGAGCGAGTTTTGTGGATATCTGCCACCTAGAACCTGAGAATGTGAGAGAGAGTTGACGAAAGTGCATGGCAAGCACTAGACAAGTCTAGTCCAGGGCAGGGCTGCGGGAGTAGGGAAGCTCGTGAAACTCGTCAGATGTATTTCAAAGGTAAACGTATCCCATTTCTTCCCCACACTTTCTCCCATTTAAAATTTCAGTCGAACTCTCCTCGGCCGATCAAATTATTCCTGGCAAATACAGTATTATCCCTGACAACTGTAATGTTATCCAGTACAAATAGGATTTCACTCATGGTAGATATTCATCGAGTGTATTTACTAGAGAGATGAACTTTTTCTGGGGAATGCGATTGATTGAAAGTGAACAACAAAGAGGGTGGCGTGTACTACTGTGCTTTAGTCTTTGCTGAGTGGGACGGTAGTGTTCAAACTCCTTATTTTTTGGTGATCGTTGTTTCTTCCTTTTCACAGTTTTATACCATTCTTCTCCTTGTTATTACCATTATTTTATTACCGTTATTATTATTATTATTATTATTATTATTATTATTATTATTATTATTATTATTATTATTATTATTATTATTATTATTATTATTATTATTATTATTATTGCAGGACGGGTGCAGGCGCCGAGGTTTATTGGTCCTCAGGTGGCGACGGAGAGCGTAGTGAGCGAAGGACACACCAAGATCCTGCAGTGCCAAGCTTTAGGTGAGTGATCCTGCAGTGCCAAGCTTTAGGTGAGTGATCCTGCAGTGCCAAGCTCTAGCTGAGTGATCCTGCAGTGCCAGACCCTAGGTGAGTGATCCTGGGTACATTATTCACTCCCTGGCACTCGCCCTCATACTCTGCACGCTGCACACGTTAATCACTCTTAAGTGGTACTGAGTAACGACAAATTAATGAGTAAGACGCAGGTGCTTTTAGCCAGGGCACATAACAGTTGCTACTCACGAAAACGCAATAACACGACAGAAAACAAGCCACAAAAAGGGGGAGGCTCCAACAATTACCGTGGTTTTGTTATTTAAGGTGAATAGTCAAGGACTGGGCCGGGGGGGGGGGGTGAATCCCCCTGAACCACCTCTAGGTAGTGTTAACCCCTCCTACCCTCTCATTCTGCAGTAATTTGGTGTTTATTGGTAAAAGTAACGCACATTGCGTTTTGGAGCTGAAGTTTGGCAGGACAAGGCAGGTTAGGTTAGGTAAGATTTTTCAGGAAACAGGCCAAGTGTTTCCAGACGCGGCTCTTAGTGATGTGATAACCCGCAGCTGAAGCTTTTGGTCATCTGACAGAGGCCTTCCGCTGGCTTACCGGTCCACGCCCTTAACAATTATGGACATGATTATAACCTTTCAGGACAGGGCACATGTGCACCACTTGGGTATCTGTATTGACGAAACGTTTCGCCTGCGTTACGGGCTTCATCTGTCGAATACAGCGGTGAATTGCAACTTTTCGCCAATGAAGATACCTAAGACGCCAGTCTTCAGTGCACGCTGCCCAATTTCTCACCAAACGTTTTACGTCAGTTTGTGTTTCTTCTCTCTCCTGAGTTTATCTTTCGTGGGAGTAAGCCGGTGACCGAGGTAGTGTGGTAGGCGTGTGACTGCCGGGATTGAATGTTCCAGTAACTCGGAGAAAATCCGTCTGAACATCACGAAAATAATAAGAGTTCATCTATGTTAAATAAGCTAGTTTAGGCAGCAGCTGTGTTAGGTTAAGATGAGCAAGGTTTGATAACCTTCATACACTGAATTTAGCTATAAAATAAATTTTCTTAGTTTACTCGTTTCTCTTCTCTCTCTCTCTTATAATATATATATATATATATATATATATATATATATATATATATATATATATATATATATATATATATATATATATATATATATATATATATGTGTGTGTGTGTGTGTGTGTGTGTGTGTGTGTGTCGTGCCGAATATGTAAAACTGGTCAATTAGCAAGAACTCATTTAAAATTAAATCCTTTCTAAAAATGTCTCTTATACGTTTAAAGATATATTTTTTTCATTAATGTTAATGTAAAAAAATTTTAATTTTGCACCAAAAGAATCTTAGAAAACTTACCTAACCTTATTATAACAAGAACAATTTATTTTAGCCTAACCCAACTAAATATATTTTAGATTTGTTTACAATAATTTAATACTAAAAAACACAGTGAAATATATTTTTTTCGTTAGGTTCAGAATGATTTTGGCGAAATTATTACATACACAAATTTTCGCTTGTCCTATATGGCAAGATAAGCGTTGCTATTTAAGCCAAGATCGCAAGTTCTGCCTATTCGGCACGACATATATATATATTATATATAATCTCATATACATGCATATACATATAAGATTATTTCTAGAGCAGTTGGATAGGGTAAAGGTTATACATAATATGTGGAAAATGTTTGTAAATGAACACAAACATTGTCCATACCGGAAGTTGGGCTGACCATTATATACACTCCGTTGACCAGAATTCCTCCCATGGTTACGCACCGATGGTTGACCTCAGTTTTACATCAACACACCAAGGTTCTTCTCACGTTTTTCCACTTCCATCCCCATCCCCCCCCCTCCCTTCTACCTCCTCCAGCCTTTCTTCCCACCACCTAGATTTTTTTTTTGTTTTGCCCCGAAGGGAGATATCAACGAATACAACATTGATCTTGTGACAGATGGTATGACAATACTGACCAGTTGTAGATGTTAGGAACACCCCCACCAACTAGAAACTCTTGAATTAAGTCATAAGTCATGACTTTATTAAGACTACATCCTGCATGCACAGCAGCCTAATCAAGTCTGATTATATATTACATACATATCTACATATATATAGATATATATATATATATATATATATATATATATATATATATATATATATATATATAATTGTGTGTGTGTGTTAGTTACCATTTTGTCCTAGGCACATGTCGATTAGACACTAGGTCTGTTTGTGTGTGTGTGTGTGTGTGTGTGTGTGTGTGCAGGCATCACTAGATCAATGATATAATACCAACAAGGTGAGGAACATGGCACACTTGCAACACCCGGGTATCTGTTAATAAAAATACCCAGGTGTTGCACATGTCATATTCATGTGATTAGATTGATGTGTTTATGCGAGTGTGAACGAGTGCACTCTCATGTTTGTGTTTATGCGAGTGTGATCGAGTGCACTCTCATGTTTGTGTTTATGCGAGTGTGATCGAGTGCACTCTCATGTTTGTGTTTATGCGAGTGTGAACGAGTGCACTCTCATGTTTGATTTTTACACTCCAGGAAATTACATTCTGTTATTATTTTCACATTTCTAATCATTTTACAATTTAACAAATCCTTATTGCTTGCCTCTGGCATTAATATATTTTTATTGCTGTTTGTGACGACATTAATATAAATTCATCTGAACAATAATTTTTAAGCGTGATTCAAGAGGATTTCAGAGTTTAATGTCACTATGACACTATGGCAGAATGTATGTCATTATGTGTGTGTGTGTGTGTGTGTGTGTGTGTGTGTGTGTGTGTGTGTGGTGCCGAATAGGTAAAACTTGTTATTTTGGCTTAAATAGCAATGCTCTTCTTGCCGAATAAGGCAAGCGAAAACTTGTGTATGCAATAATTTCGAAAATCATTCTGAACCTAACGAAAAAAAAATTTTTCATTGTGTTTGTTTATTATTAAATTATTGTAAACTTATCTAAAATATATTTAGTTGGGTTAGGCTAAATTAAATTGCGCTTGTTATAATAAGGTTAGGTAAGTTTTCGAAGATTCTTTTGGTGCAAAATTATTATTTTTTACATTAATATAAATGAAAAAAAAAATATGTTTAAAGGTATGAGAATTTTTTTTAGGAAGGACTTAATTTTAAATGACTTCTTGCTAATTGACCAGTTTTTCTTCCTCGGCACGAGAGAGAGAGAGAGAGAGACAGACAGGCAGGCAGACAGACACAGTCGGACAATCAGACACACACACACACACACACACACACACACACACACACACACACACACACACACACACACACACACACACACACACACACAGGCTGAGGACAGAAGGTGGGGAACTCACAAGAAACGATCAGGAGGTATGTGAGGAGCTAAACAGGAGATTTAAGGAAGTTTTTACAATAGAGACAGGAAGGGCTCTGGGAAGACAGCACAGAGGGGAATATACCCTCAAGTGTTGAATGACATACGAACAACGGAGGAGGTGTAGAAGCTGCTAAGTGACCTTGTATTACAACCCAGGAGTCCAAATGGCCTGTTATCCTGGGTGTAAAGGGAGCAAAATAAACACAGCAGAAAACTTTTGACTTATATTATCCTTCACCAATTTAGAACAGAAGTATGTACACTATATACACTATGTACAGCAATAGGTATTAGTGCACTCCACGGTAAGCAAGGCAGGATAGAAGCCACTAGAGAGCAGACCGTGCTTCAACCAGCTCTAGAATGGGAATGACAAGGGCAGACAGGAGAGTAGTACCCACATAACCTCTGCGATTGCCAAAACCATCTTCTCATTGGCTGGAACCTGGGTACTGGTTAAACGACGGGGCCCCATCGTCAACCCTCAGTCACCTGGTTCGCTGGCTACGTACTCTTTGCATGCCACACCTTGACACCTCAAAGGCAATGGGACCGGGCATCTCTCTGTGGGTCCTTAGAGAAGGAGCAGAGATGCTGTGCATGCCCCTAACCACAATCTTCAATACATCCCTTGAAACTGGGCAACTACCCGAGATACGGAAGACGGCAAATGTAGTCCCTATTTTTAAGAAAGGAGACAGAAACGAGGCACTAAACTACAGACCAGTGTCTCTGACATGTATAGTATGCAAAATCATGGAGAAGATCATCAGGAGGAGAGTGGTGGAGCACCTGGAACAGAAGATTATAAATGTCAGCTAGCATGGATTCATGGAAGGCAAATCCTGTGTCACAAACCTTCTGGAGTTTTATGAGAGTAACAGAAGTAAGACACGAGAGAGAGGGGTGGGTGGATTGCATTTTCCTGGACTGCAGGAAGGCCTTCGACACAGTTCCTCACAAGAGATTAGTGCAGAAGTTGGAGGATCAGGCGAGTATAACAGGAAGGGCACTGCAATGAATCAGAATACATGACAGGGAGGCAACAACGAGTCATGGTACATGAAGAGGTATCACAGTGGGCGCCTGTGACGAGCGGGATCCCACAGGGGTCAGTTCTAGGACCAGTGCTATTTTTGATATATGTGAATGACATGATGGAAGGGATAGACTCTGAAGTGTCCCTATTCGCAGATGATGTGAAGTTGAGAAGAATTAAATCAGATGAGGATAAGGCAGGACTACAAAGAGACCTGGGCAGACTGGACACGTGGTCCAGAAACTGGCTTCTCGAATTCAACCCTGCCAAATGCAAAGTCATGAAGATTGGGGAAGGGCAAAGAAGACCGCAGACAAAGTATAGGTTAGGTGGACAAAGGCTGCAAACCTCACTCAAGGAGAAAGATCTTGAGGTGACCATAACACCGAGCACGTCTCCGGAGGCACACATCAACCAGATAGCTGCTGCAGCATATGGGCGCCTGGCAAACCTGAGAATAGCGTTCCAATACCTTAGTAAGGAATCGTTCAAGACACTGTACTCTTTAGGCCCATATTGGAGTATGCAGCACCAGTTTGGAACCCACACCTGGTCAAGAAGTTAAAGTACAAAGGTTTGTAACAAGGCTAGTTCCAGAGCTCAGGGGAATGTCCTACGGTGAAAGGTTGAGGGAAATCAGACTGACGACACTGGAGGACAGAAGGGTCATGGGAGACATGATAACGACATACAAGATACTGCGTGGAATAGATAAGGTGGACAGAGACAGGATGTTCCAGAGAGGGGACACAGAAACAAGGGGACACAGTTGGAAGGTAAAGACTCAGACGAGTCACAGGGATGTTAGGAAGTATTTCTTCAGTCATAGAGTAGTCAGGAAGTGGAATAGCCTAGCAAGTGACGTAGTGGAGGCAGGAACCATACATAGCTTTAAGACGAGGTATGATAAAGCTCATGGAGCAGGGAGAGAGAGGACCTAGTAGCGTTCAGTGAAGAGGCGGGGCCAGGAGCTGAGTCTCGACCCCTGCAACCACAATTAGGTGAGTACTCATACTATAGGGAGGTATCACCTCTGGAACTGTGCTGGGGACCCTCATCCTCAGAGAAAACAATACACTTACTGTACTCTGCATGATGGCCCTAGTCTTAATAAAGTCATGACTTAAGACTTGAGAATTTCTAGTTGGTGTTGTTGTTCCTAACATCTACAACTGATCAGTATTGTCATACCATTTGTTATTATACCAGGCAGAATAGCCGACGTACCACTGATAGTATCAACTCCATCTTTTGCTGTACCCTGGGAATACAAAAAAACTGAATTTGTGAAACGTGTAGTAATCGCGAACAAGCGATACAAGATGCAAAACAACCACAGGTAAAGTTGAACGATAGCTCTAGGCCTGAACGAATCCACCTGGGTTCCTACTGCTACAACATTGCAAGCTCCTGAAGATGTGCTGATTGCAACACGAAAGGCCTAGAGCTATCATTTAACTTCCCCCCCCTGGTTGTTTTGGGCACTGATAACCGTGTGTAGGTCCTTCAGTGGGTAGTATGTGGAACCACCACGAGCTACTGGAGTGTGCTCTTCCATTCCATTTTCATGGCTGTGAGCGTTGACCTACGTAGTTTAAGTTCTCCCTGAATGTTGGTGGAAAATGTTAGGCTGTTGCAAGTAGATAGCACTTGAACGATCCCCTGAGTACTGGTGGAGGATCCTGGGATCACGTGTGGGGTCATGTAGGGGATGAGGCGTAGCAGTAGTAGTAGTAATAGTAGTAGTAGTAGTAGCAGCAGCTTTCTTGTCCTCTCCTTTTAACCATAAATATTTTGGCACTTTTAAAAACTGTCAAATTGGGGACTGTTGAAGGCAGTAGTACTCTGGCTGTACTGCTTTTAGTCGCGCGCATCGGCTGTCAGTTTCCTGTTCGCGACCGATTTTCTATTTTTTTTCTATTGCCCATCATCCCTCTCACCTATCTTTTTGCCATCATGTCTCTCCCTCTTCCCCATCATCTCGCCTATCATCTTCTCTATCTCCCCATCATCATTCATTCTCTCTCTCTCTCTCTCTCTCTCTCTCTCTCTCTCTCTCTCTCTCTCTCTCTCTCTCTCTCTCTCTCTCTCTCTCTCTCTCTCTCTCTCTCTCTCTCTCTCTCTCTCTCTCACACACCCACGCACCTTTTGACCTCATTCGACATTATAATTAGCACTTGTATTAAAAACTCATTTATTTGTTAATTTAAGTGTTAAGTATGTATATAGAAGAGGTTTGAGGGTGCGGCAGATACCCAGGTAAGGCAGCGCCAGGGGTGATTTAAACGCACCATTCAATAGTGATCTGAAAATGTATCGAATTGCTGCTAGCCTAGACTTGGAAAGTACTTGTAACTGGGTTACACAGTTAACTGGGAAGGTTGTAGTTTAATAATAATAATATTTATTTCTACAAGTATATGTACAACGTATACAGACCTAGCTGACATCTATGAAATACTGTATAGAAAGCCCCTTGTTATACAAAGCATTTCGGACAAATTAGGTTAATTTTGTCCCTAGGATGCGGCTCACACCAGTCAGCTAACACCCGGGTATCTATTTACTACTAGGTGAACAGGGGCAACAGGTATCTTAAGGAAACACGTCCTAATGTTTCCACTGGTACCGGGATAATGTATAATGTATACAAGAACGTTTTCCTCATTAGAACTCTTGTATTTTAGGGGCCCCAGGAAGAGTCTGGTCATTATGAGTGAGTGAGTGCAAGCATTGTGAGCTGGTTTACAGGCGTGCTCGCGCGTGTGCGAGTTTGGGGTATTCACCGTGTTTGTTAGCGAAGGTAGAGTCTCAGCTCCTGGTCCCTCCTCCTGAACTACTTTGAAGGGCATCACTGATTTCTGGCCAC
Organism: Cherax quadricarinatus; assembly: GCF_038502225.1. Classification (NCBI taxonomy): domain Eukaryota; kingdom Metazoa; phylum Arthropoda; class Malacostraca; order Decapoda; family Parastacidae; genus Cherax; species Cherax quadricarinatus. The sequence goes on from NC_091309.1 coordinate 9,004,135, forward strand.
GTAGGCCTCAGTCTTATCCAAGAGATTCTACTGTTCAGTCTACTTGAGATGAAAGAAATGCGTACTTAACATCGTCATGACTCGTCTGTCTTGGGTTTCTACCTGTGTTCCCTGGATTCTGGTCCACTTAATCTGACAGTCTGATCCTCTCCGTCCTATCAGTTCCTCTTAAGATCTTGTATTTCGTAACTACCTACGTCTTCCTTGACTTTCTCTCCGCCGAGGTTGTCAGGTTCAGCCTCACCTTACAGTGCATTCATCTCAGGAGAGTTGTGTTTGTGATTGACTATGCAGATGTTCCTGTGTAACCCATTAGATTTAGATTTTGCCTCCTAAACCACTGATTTATTGTGCACTTCACATATATCATGTGGAAGATAGTGCAAGAGTATTTGCATACACAGAAGGCTTAGGAAGCAGGCACAAAAAGCGTTAACTGGAGTACATCTGGATATGTATGTGGGTAAGTATATGGGTATGTTGGTCAGCGGGCCACCAGCAGCAACAGCCTGGTTGACCAAGTAATCATTAGACAAACCTGGCCCATAGACTGACTCTGGAAGTGGAAAAACTCGGAACTCATCAAACGTAATAAAAGAAAATATAGGATATTTGCTTAAAATATCTGATATCTGATTTTAATTAATAAGTTATCTCGACATAGATTATTATACTTTCTGTATTCTTCAGTATTTAAGAAAGTGACTGACTACATACTTTGCAGATATAGTTTGATCATCGTCTGGTGCAAATCAGCGTGTGTTGAAGCATGTACATAGTTCGAATCCCCGTGACTGTGGGCCTGCGGGCTGCTAGTACAAACAGACTGGGTGACCATTTGGTTAACAGGATAGTCTGGCCTCTCAGGCCGGTATGAATGGGCAGAAAAACTCGCGGTAGTGTCACAGGTATAGAACTGTGCTACCACGGGCATTTTTGTGGTGCAGTAGCGAGGGAAGTGAACAAAGGCACTACTATAGCAGTGGACGGGAGGTGGGGGGAGAGGAAGGGGGTGATACATTACATCCTCTCGTTACCTCCTCCGGTCAGGTGGCTTCCATCCCGTCACCACCACAGTTACTCCCATCTAGTTTTTATTTACTCCATTCATCCGTGACGATAAATTCCAGTTACTACGTCACGTAAGAATAAACAAATAAAAAAAAGGAGATCAGAGTACAAGACAAACTCAAATCACTTAATAGAATGTAAGTCAAATGTGAGAGACCTGGAAGCTGTAATAATAGAAGATCTCGGGTTCACGGAGCACTGCGAGAAAAATGAGTGGGATGACAAGAATTTTCGGAACATGAGATATTAAGCCAGTGATGATACTCCTCAGTCCACTCGTTGCCTCTAGGTTATAATACTGTTGTGTACTAACGGCTACCTTCAAGGCAGGCGAAATTGATGAGCCGAAGAATGTATAGAGAACTTTCACAGTTCGCATAAACTCAATCAAGCACCTAAATTACTGGGAGCACTTGAAGTCCCTGGAACGTAGGCGAGAAAAATACATCATAATCTACACCTAAAAGATAATGAAGGGATTGGTTCCAAACCTGCACACAAAATAACTATATATGAAAACAAGAGACTTGGCAGACGGTGCAGGATACCTCCAATGAAAAGCAAGGGAGCGATTACTACTGAGAGAGAACTCGACAAATATTAAGGGACCATGACTCAACACCGTTTCTTCATGCATGAGGGGGATTACCAACAGACCCTTAGTTGTCTTCAAGAGGGAACTGGACACATTCCTTAAAACAGTTCCTGATCAACCGGGTTGTGGTGCATACGATGGACTGGGCAGCAGATACCAACAGTGTGATTGATCAGGCCAGCAACCAGGAGGCCTATTTTGGGACCGGGCCGCAGGGGCGGTGACCTCTGGAAGCGACTCGGGTAAACTCCAGAAGGTCGTGACTGCAGGTAGAAAATCACCACCACTGATAGGCAGATAATGGCAGAAGATAAGTGGGGATAAAAATACTGGTAGCAGAGGAATCGTTTAAAGCAGCGTTTCATCCAAGGGCGAAACATTGTAGTTAAAGGATTCTTTGCAACCAGTGTGTTTATCATCACCAACCATCACAAACACACGGCACTTTAATTTCTGCTTTCATCCCGAGCAGTATGTACGTGGGTGTCAGCTGACTGTTGTGGGTCTCCTCCTGGGGAATGACTAGATGCTGCAACATCTGCGAGATTTGCTTCCTCAAAATGAGCTAATCACTCGCTCTAATGTGAGAGCCAATGAAGGTAACTGTTCAGTCAATGCCAGTGGATGTTGCCGCAAGGCACACGTAGACGTAGACCTATCACTGTCACCAGTGGCCATCACCACCACCTATCATTACTACCACCCGTCATTACCATTCTCCAATAACATGTTTCCTCAGGTATGGGCTCCATACTGGTTCTGCGTACTCTAGAATGGGCCTGACATATGTTGTATACAGCGCCCGGAATGACTTGAGATTCGTGATCACGCGCAGATTTGCCAGGCAAACATTAGCTATAGAGGTGTGTGTGTGTGTGTACTCAATTTGGTTGCAGGGGTCGATTCATAGCTCTTGGCCCCACCTCTTCACTAGCCGCTACTGGGTCACTCTCCCTACACCATGAGCTTTATCATACCTCTGCTTAAAGCTATGAATGGATCCTGCTTCCACTATATTGCTTCCCAAACTATTCCACTTCCTGACTACTCTGTGACTGAAGAAATACTTCCTAATATCCCTGTGATTCATCTGTGTCTTCAGTTTCCAACTGTGTCCCCTTGTTGCTTTGTCCCATCTCTGGAACATTCTGTCTTTGTCCACCTTGCCAATTCCTCTCAGTATTTTATATGTCTTTATCATGTCCCCTATCTCTCCTATCCTCCAGTGTAGTCAGGTCGATTTCCCTTAACCTCTCTTGTTGCAAATCTTTGCACTTTCTCTACGTTCTTGGCTAGATGTGGGTTCCAAACTGGTGCCGCATACTCCAATATGGGCCTAATGTACACGGTGTACAGGGTCCTGAACGATTCCTTATTAAGATGGCAGAATGCTGTTCTTAAGTTTGCTAGGCGCCCATATGCTGCAGCAGTTATTTGGTTAATGTGTGCCTCAGGAGATGTGCCTGGTGTTATACTCACCCCAAGATCTTTTTCCTTGAGTGAGGTTTGAAGTATCTGGCCCCCTATCCTGTACTCCGTTTGCGGTATGCATGTTCAAGCACTAATTGAAATTTTGGTCCCAACACTTTGTAAATTGAAGACCATTTGCTTACAGGTTACAATTAAAACTATACCATTATTACCGTGTTGTTCATATTTGAACAGTTGAGTGAGATCTTTGCATTTTTAAGTGAATTTTACCAAGAAATAAATTATATACTTTGTGGATAGTTATAGTTGAAATTATCAATAATTCATTTAAACTTTGCAGATGGCTCTTTGTACTTAATTTGTTATTATATGTAATTTCTAATATAATTTTATATCATAGCCCATGAAACATATTTTATAAGTTATAAATGGTGAAGAATGATCTGAGATACGATAACAGCCTGTAAAGCTGATTTGCGTAAAAAAAACAAAAACTGACTAATGCAATTTTCAGGTCCGTGATTAATGTGTGTGAATATCAGACAGTGCTGCCAAGTATGGCTAAATTAATATCTGTGTTTATTGTTTTATTTCGTTGGCAGTTGTTTTGTAGATTATAGATTATTGTAATTTATCATTGTTTTCAACATTGCTTTGCGACTTAAGGTTGAAATGTTATCTTGTTGGCAGGTTACCCACAGCCAGAGTACAGATGGATGAGAGATGGAGAGCCGCTGGGGGAGTTCTCCAGTGAGACCTTCTACAAGATCCCCTCCGTCAGTAGAGACGATGCTGGAGACTACCGCTGTGTGGCACGCAACTCTGCTGGTGCTATATTCTCAGCCAAAACCTCATTCTCAGTGGCGTGTAAGTATGCTCACAGTAATAATATATTTCTACAAGTACGTACATGTACAAGGTTACAGGCCTAGCTGACATCAATGACATACTACTATATAAAAAGCCCCTTGTTATGCAGAGCATTTTGGGCAAATTAGCTCAGTTTTGTCCCAGGATGCGACCTGCACCAGTTGACCCTCACCCAGGTACCCATTTTACTGATGGGTGAACGGGACAACAGGTGTAAGGAAACACGCCCAGTGTTTCCACCCTTGCCGGGAATCAAACCACAGACATTCAGCATGTGAAGCGAGAGCTTTGCCTACCAGGCTACTCTCCACCCTAAGAAGTCACAAGTCCAGACCTAGAGTAATAGTGTATATTTTCACAGACGTCACGATTTCACTTATTCCTGGATGAGCGAACTTACTGGATTACGCAGCAGTATGAGGCACAAGAGCATGGAATATGAGTTACGAGGAAAGGCTAAAGGATGGAAGGACAAAGGAAGACGTGACGACAACATAGAAAATACTCAGAGGAATTGATAGGGCAGGCAAGGACAGGTTCTTTGAGAGGCGGGAAATGGGTACTCGGGGGGGCACATCTAGATGCTAAAGAAACAGACGAGTCAGAGCGATATCTGGAATAATTTCTACACTCTCAGGGTGGTCGGGTAGTGGAATAACCTCAGTGCAGTGGTGAAGGCCAACTCTCTACAAAGTTTAAAATAATTAGTAATATATGGCCCACGAGACTAGGAGAATGAATCTGGTAAGTGACGTGTTGAGAGGTGGGGCCAGGAGCTAAGATTAGACCCCCTGCAACCACATACAGGTGAACATATACACACACACGTTCATATTTTTATGGCACCTCTGTGTGTGTGTGTGTGTGTGTGTGTGTGTGTGTGTACTCACCTATTTGTGGTTGCAGGGGTCGAGTCCTAGCTCCTGGCTCCTGGCTCCTGTGTGTGTGTGTGTGTGTGTGTGTGTGTGTGTGTGTGTGTGTGTGTGTGTGTGTCTGGGTCTGGGTCTGGGTCTGGGTCTGTCTGTCTGTCTGTCTGTCTGTGTCTGTCTTTGTCTCTCTGTCTGCCTGCCTGTCTCTGTCTCATGGACCACCATTAATATCTTCTGTCTTGTCTCACTTGTCTCAGAGAATTTCTCTTCCTATCTTCTGCTGTCTTGCAACAGTGAATAGCTTCTGACGATGCACAAGAATGCAAAAGATCCAGAGCTAAAGATTTTCATCTCCATGTGGGTTGTTCTGCATTATTAAGATCGCTTGTTTGCAATTGTATTGTATATTTATATTTTTATTTTATACAGTACACTACTGTATATGAATTATTTGAAAACTTTTTAAGTTCCATCAAATTTAAGGTATATTGTTAGAACAAAGGGGGATTTATTGAAGAGGGAACTTGTGAATTTTTTTGTAGAATGTAACAGATTTGCTTGGCTGTGGTAGATCTGCAGGCTTGTTTGTTCTAAGCAGCAATAGCCTGACTGATCAAGCAGCTTCAGGGAAGCTTGATTCTTGGCCAGGTAATGAGAGCAGTAAAATAGCTCAAAACTAGCTAGAGATAAGTTTAAACATACTTGACTTTGTACAACATGTTAGTGTAAATATGCTTAGTTGTTTGTAGTGCAAAGGGAGGGAAATTTTAAACTAATTTCCTTCATGTGTCAACAGATATGAGTGGATACAACAATACCGAAAATACAGTGATGACGGTACAAGCTGGGGAAGCAGCTGTTCTCTCTCTGCCTCCTCTGGAGTCCTATCCTCCACCCTCTGTCACATGGTTGGCTGATGACAACTCCTTACTCTATGGCATCAAGTATGCCACCACAGACCCTGATAACCAGTTCATTATTTTGGCAACCCAACCCACTGATATGAAGACCTACAGGTGATAAATGCATTTGATGATGTGTTCAGCATGTTATATTGCAAGTCAAAACAGAATTATTTACTACAATTTTCCTTTGCTCTCGAATACTATAAAAAAATTTTTTGTGTGAAAAATGAATGTCTTGAATAGATTGCTTTGTATATATAGTATGTATAATATTAAATTTGTGTGTTGTGTCAATAAGAACCTTTGAGAGCTATACAGCAATTATCTTATTTCTTTTAGTGCTCGTATCACCAACACTCAGCTTGGAGTAGAAGAAGTCAGTGGAGGTATTACTCTCATAGTTGAGGGTGAAGAAGGAAGAAATGAGGAGATTCCACCTTCAATTATTGTACCACCTCTCAACACAACTATTATCAAGGACTCCAGTATTGCACACTTGCAGTGTATTGCAAATGCCAGGTTTGTGCCTCCATTGTTGCATGGTGATGCTTTTGTAATACTGTATATTGAGATTAATCACACTTGGTTAATATTGCAAATTTTATTTGCTGGGATATTGTTAAATTGTCTTGTATTACAGTGGATAGACATATTTTAATGAGATGGCAGAAATACAGCCTCTCTTCCCTTAATGACGGAGTTACGTTCTTAAGATTACATCGGTAAACAAATTCATCGCTAAGTGAGGAGCATGTTATAATGGTAGTGAGTTTGTGTCAATCATCTTTGATATTGTTTTAATGTCACCTATGCACCATTTATAACATTTCTGGTATATTTTTAAATGTTTATACAGTAGTTTACTGTATATTGTAATAAACAGAATAGAGGAAATCAGCTCTAATATACATTGTTAGGTATGCATACTGGTCAGAGAGCCCGTCATAAGTCTGAGTCGTTGGTAAATGACTACGTCGCTAAGTGAGGAGAAGCTGTATACTGAACTGTTCTCCATAAAGAGTGATATACCAATGTAAAAAATTGTACTCATAATTTTTAATGAATAGGGTTTAGCTAAACCTTGATTTAATGGACCCTAATTTAACAGATTTTGAATTTGATAAAATCTGTGGACATCATTTGGAAATGGGCAAAAATCCAGAATAGTCCATAATTGTTACTGTCCATTAGGTTAACCGATTTCATATTTAGTGGACAAAGTACATTCATTACAGTACAGAATTGGCCATTATTATGATAATAAAAAACCGTCTCATCATGCAGATTTAATGAACAGTTGGCATTAACATAACATTTTACCCCAAGAGCCCTTTAAATCAAGGTTTCACTATTATATTGCAGCATGTTGCTCATTTTTCTTTTAATTTTCAGACCACTATATCAGTTAGAAACTCTTTGGTTCAAGGATGATATACCTATAGAACAATCAGGTGTTGTGTTCTCCTTCAATGGCTTATGGAATCGCACTCTTAGCCTCCTCCAGGCTGACCTACATTATGCTGGTGTTTACAAATGCCAGGTTCGTCTGCGCACAAGTATTGATGAGCCAATTCAAGCTGCTGCCCAAGTTGTTATTTATGGTAAATCTTTACTTTGTTTGAGTGTTACTGTGCTTCTTTTCATTATATTTATGAATAATGCTCGAGAGGATATAAATTTAACTCATCCTTGGATTCAGATTTCACTGTGTCCTAAGGGATGCAATAATATGTAATTACTTATTCGAGTTTGCAGGAGGTGACTGCCAGTTTTTCATAATGCCTCTTGATTGAGCTCTGTCGTATCGTACTGATGAGCCCCTGTAGAGTGTCTGCTTGGAGGTGTCATTAATCTGCTCACTCCACCGTTTTTACCACTCATACACTGAAATGTTCTTGTTGCATCTCTGGTAAAGAGCATATCCTTGTCTACCCTGTTCATGCTCATTAGTACATTTCGTATATCGTGATTGTGTTCTCTTTTTCTTATTCAAAATGTGCTCACTGGGAAATCCAGTGAGCATATTTTGAACTAAATCCTATAGTTGGTTTATAATTTAAGTGTCTTGTACCAAATAAAAAGAAAATAGACTTCCAGCTGTTTTTTAAAACTTGCTTTATACAACTGCTTTTTGGTGTTAATTTTCATAACTTCTATCCCTTTGAATGTATTCCAGTATATCAGTTGTTTTATTGATCAGAGTATATGCAAGCCCTTGTATCATATTGAAGAAACTAATCAGAGTTTCACTTAGCATGTCATGTACTGTACCTACAACCAGTTCAACCCATCGATATAATTTCGTCTCAAACATTACATGATGATGTGTACATTTTCTTCTTGTTTCTTGGATTTTAGCCTTAAAATCACGTGACTTTTGGTTGTAGTGTGTCTTTTGTTTTTGTATGTTGTACTAGTACCATCCAACTTAGGACCGACCGGTCTTAAGTCAAAATGGACAAACCTTAGAAAATTGCTGACATACTGGGTAGGACATAATGTCAAATTTTTGCTATATGAAGTACCTACATAGCATCGTATGTTACTTTTTACTAAATATTTTACTACTGTATATCAACATCACAGTTATTATAATGATTTTATTTTATTAATTTTTATTTTTGTATTTCATTTTTTTAATTTACTTTTTATGCTTTTAGTACTGTATTTTATACTGTAAGGTTTAGGAGAAACACTGTTTACAACACAAACAGTTGTTTATTTCCGAGAATATTTGCGTACAAAACAATGTCTTTGAATTCACTTCGAATGTAAGAAACTGAAAACATTCATATGTAAACTGTGTAAATCAAAATTACATAAATTTAAAAAATAGAAAAAAAGGAAACTCTAGGAAATTTCTTTGTGATAATTGTGGACTTGTACACAAATAACCCGCACATAAAAGAGAGAAGCTTACGACGACGTTTCGGTCCGACTTGGACCATTTACAAGTCGGACCAAAATGTCATCGTAAGCTTCTCTCTTTTATGTGCAGGTTATTTGTGTATCGTTCCAGTGACGGTATTGTGCCTTTTTTTGTTATTTATAATTGTCGACTTGATAGGGGCTAAAGATTTCACTGCTTCTCTGATGTGCTCTTTATCTTTAAGTATTGTTGGCACTGTTGAATGGGAGAGCTGAAGCTCATGAGAAATGCTGTTGACATTTTTTCCATCCTCATACTGTTTAATTACTTTCATCTTTTGGTCGAGAGTAAGAGCCTTTCTTGCCTTCCTGCCACAAACTCCAGTGCAAGATTCAGACTTCCTCTTAGGGGCCATGGAGAAATTTACTGTCCAGGTATTACTTATATACAGTACAGTACGATTAATACAGTATGATGCTGCTGATAGGGCAGGGTAACTCAGTGATGCTGCCTGAGTGATGTGAGAGCTCTCCTGAGATGGCGCGTTGCTGTGAGTAGCGATCAGTTGTCACACGGCGGTATGCATCAGCCCGCCCAGCCCTGCTGCCAAATGTACTGTCGTAAGTACAAGTGGTCGTATGTCGAGCAGGTCGTAAGTCGGATGGTACTAGTACCGAGAATAGCTATACAGGCCAGCTATTTTTACATTCATTATTAGCAATTGTATGCCTGGATACCATATTATTATTCATAAACTTAGAAAAGTTCTTAGTGTGATATTCAGGTAAAAACATCAAAGTACAATGGCCCCTGCTAAAATCATGACCACAAAATGGGTCGCCCCATGCGCTTTAAGGCATCTTTCAACTGTTTACGGATTAACACACATTCAGGGTAAATTCCTTCATGACTCGCAGATAGTGCCTTAAAATTGTGGAAAAAAGCAGTGCCAGAGGATAACAGAAATTTTTTCTTCACACAGTCCTTGATTACTGGAAAGAGATTTAGAAACTTATTTTACAAGCATTTTACTTCAAAATTTTTTGAGAAATTAAACAGAAAACTGGACACTAAGTGTAGCTTTGTTTCTGTAACTACAAATAGGTTATCATTAGTGCTACTCTTTTAATTGATTCAAGGTCAAAGGCTTGATTTACAGTAAAATTTCTTCTTAGATCGCCCAAAGCTTAAGGAGCAACTTCCTGTGGACACTTTTGCTGATTTGGGCAAAACGCTGACTATTCCTTGTACTGCAGCAGGTGCTCCTATTCCTTATGTTACCTGGTATAGAGATGCTGTAAATGTCATCACTTTGGATGATAACAGGTGAGTCATTTCTTATAAATGTTAAGAATTTAAAAAAAAAAAAAGCCACAAGATATCCTTTAGAGCTTTTGAGTTAATTCTAGAATGACACTGGTACAAAAGCTTCATTGTAAAACTCTAGGCCAGTGGCTAATGTACTCGCCTGGAGTTTTATGGTTCAAACCCCACCCTTTCCATGGTTTGAAGATTTGAGTTTTAGGAGCTTGAGCATCCAGCAGACTTGTACGAACGTGTTAGATAGGAAAGAATGGAATAAAGTGGATTTTATGATATACCTACCGTCGGACCGAGCAAGGTAGCGCTTATGGAGGGATTCAATGAAACTGTTTAGCTGGACTTTAGGCCTGTAGGTGGGATTTGCAGTACCGGCACTCTGAAGGAGGGGTGGGGATGCTGAAGTTGGAGGGTAATCTGAATTTTGATGTCTTGGCAAATTAGAAATTAATTCAGAATGAATTACAGTTGAAATGTTTTAGGTTTATTGCAGGAACATTTCCATATATTTTTTTTTTTACTTTTATTTTTCAGTCAAAATCCACCAAGCTTACATCATAATATGATGAAAGTTTGATGGATATATATGTCATATTCTCATAACATGAGAACATACATTCTGTAAAAAATTGTGAAGTTTGAACAATTAGAAATTAGTCATAAGCTATAAGTGCACTGACCTCAAGTTGACTCTGGTGACCAACCTGATATACTTGAAAGACTTAGAGGAATTGTTTTTTATGAAGTTTTCATTGTAATATTTTTTCACATTTGATTTTTCCATAGGTATCGAGTTCTTCTCAATGGATCGCTGGCCATTTCTGCAGTTCATATCAATGACACTGGAATGTATCAGTGCCTGGCATCTAATTCTGCTGGGGAAACATCAGCCTACACTTGGCTAAAAGTTAAAAGTAAGTGTGGAACATCTAGGTGCTTAATTCATAGCATTTATTGTGCATAATGGGTAATGCTGAATGTTGCATAGCACTGCATGTTAGCAAATAACATAAGAATAAATGTATGGCATTAAGGCTATCAGGTTTTTTAATAAATAAATGAAACTTAAATTACAGTTCTCTAATGTTAATTTGCTTTTCATAAGGTGATTACACTAAATATATTTTGTTGAAGTGGCATTGGTAAGGAAACATGAAGAGCAACATTATCCACTTAACAGTTGTGTAGTGATTGTTATGCATGAAGGGTTCTTCTTGTAAACTATAAAAATAGAGTACTGTTCACAGTAATTGTTATGTGGTGGGTAAAGCACCCTTCTGGCAAGACAGCGATGGAGTGAATGATGGTGAAAGTTTTTCTTTTTCGGGCCACCCTGCCTTGGTGGGAATCGGCCAGTGAGCTAATAAAAAAAAAATCTTTATTGAATTTGGAACTTCTGTGTTCAGTACATGCTATATTTATCTTGCAGCAATTAATTTGTAGAACATTTCAGTTCTTCATAGTAATTTGCTGTACATAACTTATTGTTATATAATGTGCTTTATGTTTTGATAAGTTACAGTTTTCTGTAATAAAAAATGTAGCTTAGTTTTTTGAGATAAATTTTCCTAAGCCATTGTAAGTGGAAAATTAGTAGTTACTCTTTCATAAATTTTCTTCGTAATCCTAAAATACTGGGCTTATTTATTTTTGTATACTATTTGTAGTGGTTAATTTTCCAGGTTTAGCACATATTTCAAATGTTCTTATTTTATTATAGTACATATGCTATACACATTTGCACATAAATCTGTCCTGTAATCTGTACTCATCATTTGCACTATCCTCTCCCTTTTTTTTTTATTTAATTTTCTGTACTTTTGTTTATTTCTTAGTGTCTCTACAAATACTCCTCTCTGAAATTATATACTGGATATCCACACAGTAAATTTAAAATGTGTATATTGCAGGAGGTATTATTATCCCTAGCATTATTGCCATCATTTTGAGATGAACATGCAGTAATGCTAATATAGTAATAATGATTATTAATTTACTAAAGATTAAATTTGTAGACAAGACTGTCATCGGTAACAGGTTAAGTACCTTAAATATCTATTGTTTCAAGCATTCTTAAGCTTAGTTGGAGTTCTAACCTCATGCTTTGATATCTTCTTAAGTTTTCCTCTGAAGACTGACATTTTCCATGGTTTTCTGGCAGAGTGGTGGGATGATCCTCCTAATCGTGTACACAGGTCCTTGAAAGCCAGGGCCTTTGCTCACTATCGTAAGATCTGTACTAACAAGTGCATGTGTTTTTCATTAATTGCTTGATGTGTCATTTAAGTAGTTGTAGCCTGTGGTATGAAGTCAGTTATTATTAACAAAAATGCATTTATTGTTGCTCTGGATTTTTATGAATGATAACTGAATGGTGTTTTATAATGTGTGCTGATAATAAGCATAACAGTACTGTAGTGGTTTTCTCAATATTTGCAGATCTTTAATTCATAGATTTGCGGGTTGTGTTGTACGTCCTATTGCCTGTCATCTGTGCCTGGATTTACATATCTGTGACTTTTGTATAGCAACATAGTTAGATGACCCAAAATCGTGCCACAGGGTCCTGATTGCACTGCCCTCTTTTTCCCATTGAAATATATATTCAGTATCAATGAATTCAGCATTCATGAGCTGCTTGGAGTTCATTGTTGTGGACATTGAGGGAGCATTAATATTGTTGCTTTTATGGAATGTGATGTTCATATCATAGCTCTTGTCAACATGCATACAAAATTATTAAAGAATGGAATACAATGAGCATAACTCTGATCCTATAGCTACAAGTAGGTGATTACTGTCTTGTTTAGAAAACTGTTAATATTAGTACTGCCCTCATTAATGCATATAAATTTGGAGGGAAAAAAAAACGTATGGTAATACTAAAATTAACTGATGATATTTGAAGGTGAATGCATTTCCTCTTTTTATAGGTCACCCTACTTTGGTGGGAAAGGGCTGGTGTGCTAAAATAAAAATTAAAGGTAGCCAAAGCATTTCAAAATAGCAAATCTGATTTTAAAAATGGTAAGGAAACATTGCCTTAAATTGCTGGGAAAATTGGAGGATATGCAATCCTTCAAGAACCACCAATAGTGTAATACATAAACACACATGATATTTTGAGTATTATACTGGCTCTTCTAATTTTAGTGTTAATTTTCTTTATTTATGACATATTATTACAACTGTTTAAACAGTTTACTATACTGTAATAATGTTTGTAGAAACAAGAAATTCATGTGTATCAGCATTACTGTTACAACCAGTTTTTCTTATTAATTTTAAAGACAGAAATAATGTATTGCCATTAGTAAATAGCATCACTAGATTAAATCCGAGTGTAAGCAGAAATGAAGTGTATTTGTTAGAATAAATTTTATGATTTAACAGCAAAGAGAAGTGGTTGTCTAAGCAGTCTGCTCAATGTTTACATGCTTCTGATCTTTGTTAATATGCCTGTTTCTTTTACATGAAGCATATTGTTCTTAATTATAATTTTCTTTCTGAGATCGTGTGGTTTTACACTGAATGAATGTTAATACAGTATATCAACTTCTGATTGTTCTTTTATGGTTTTAGTATTGTACCTTATAATATTTTATTCAAGAAGATACTCTGCATTGTGTTCCTAGTGCTGTTAATAGCTTTTTTTTTGAGTGGATGTTGTGAAGCTTTCTGTCCTATAGTACTGTACAAATTACTAACTGCAACAAAGTTTTTTGATTTGAATGCTTAATTGATGTTTAACATTGTCTACAATTTACCATTTCATAAGGTTTTGAATACAGTTGAACCTTTTAAATTCTGTTTACCAGAAATGCCCAATTAATGGAAAGGCTCACCAAGCTCCTCAGTTGACACCATGTTATTCCTTTAGTTCAGAAAGTAATACAAGTGGTGATAGTATTTACTCCATTACTTAGAAATGCATATTAAGTAAAATTTCACAAATCCAAGACCTAAGAGATAGTGATGAAGGGTGACATGGCAACTCCCTAAATGTCTCGTGTGTCAACTTAGTGAACATTTTGGGGCTAGGATGATGCAAAGTTAAAAGCATTAACCCCCCCCCCCCACCACCACAAAAAAAAATGTGCACACACAATTTGTGATAGATGTTTCTTCTCTTTAATCACTTACAATTAATAACTTTTGAAATCATCATAAAAAAATTTTACTGTAACAACTTGTGGAATGAGCAGGACTCAACCTATAGCAAGCCAATTCTTAAACTAACAGGCAAGTACTCCAACCACTGACTAGGCATAGGATCGAATCCTGTCTGTTTTGTAACAATGAAACATCATCTTTCTTTCAACAAACTAGCTGTATCCCACCAAGGCAAGGTGGCTCAAAAAGAAAAACAAAAATTTCTCTTTTTAACTTTAGTAATGTATACAGGAGGAGGAGTTACTAGCCCCTTGCTGGTGAGATTGTAATTGCCTCTTATGACACGCATGACTTACAGAGGCAGAATTCAATTCCACTTCCCCAGGGAGATTAGAGGAAATAAACAAGAACATGTGCTTGTACATGCACGTGTAGTGTGACCTAAGTGTAAGTAGAAGTAGCAAGACGCACCTGAAATCTTGCATATTTATGAGACGGGAAAAAGACACCAGTAATCCTACCATCGTGTAAAACAATTACAGGCTTCCATTTTACACTCGCTTGGCAGGATGGTAGTACCTCCCTGGGCGGTTACTGTTTACCAACCTACTGCCTAGGAACAAAGAAACATGTTAGTGTAAAATCAAAAGCACTTGTTATCATGGGAAAAGTTTTTGATTTTCACATCTTCATGAATAAAAATATTTCTGTATTGTATTCTGTTACTATAACGAATATTTTTTTTTTTTTTTTTTTTTTTTTTTTTTTTCTCAACAAGTCGGCCGTCTCCCACCGAGGCAGGGTGACCCAAAAAAAGAAAGAAAATCCCCAAAAAGAAAATACTTTCATCATCATTCAACACTTTCACCACACTCGCACATTATCACTGTTTTTGCAGAGGTGCTCAGAATACAACAGTCTAGAAGCATACACATATAATAATGTTTTATTATTATTACAAAAGCCTTGAATCCTCAGAAATCTCAACACAGCCAGTAATGTATATATTAAAGGCATATCATATACTGTATGTTAGCTTCTAGGCAGTTTTCTTGAACATACTATAATCTCTCGCATAAAAATTTACTTCATGAAGTTAACCCTTTGAGGGTCCATAGGCCAAATCTCAGAGTGACAGCCAGGATTCAAGAATTTTCAAAAAAAAATTTAATTTTTTCTTACAAAATGGTAGAGAATCTTTTTCCGAAAGTAATAAAATAAAATGTAAAATTTGAGGGAAAATTGACGAAATTATGCTCTTGCGAATTTTTGATGCGTCAGCGATATTTGCGCATCAGCGATTTTGCCGACTTTGACTCCCATTTTAGGCCAATTATATTATTCCAGTCAACCAATTTCTTAGCTATTTCACTAGTATTACTTCTATTTTATCGACTGAGCACAAGAAATCTCTCAGCTATTTCAATTATCCAGTAAAGCGATCAGAATTTGGCAATTTGACCAATTTAACACAAAGTTCAAAATATTGCAATTTCGAAATATGGTCCAGAATAAACAATGCAGGCATTCCTGGCACTAAATTAACATTTCCTCTGTTTATTAGTTACATTTTCAAGCTTTACAAATTAATTCCATTTTTATTTTTTATTCACATAATGCATTTTAATTCACACCAAAAAATGGAAGATTTACTGTCATGCAATGTTGTAATAATTGTATAAATAACATCAGCATATTCGTGAATGTATATTAAACTCACGCATATTAGACGCCTGACGTCATTTGTTTACTCTTGAACCTCGGCAAAAATTGAACATTTTTGCTATTTTGAGCTCTGTTTCAAGCCATTTTCAGTACTAAAGCTAATCAAAATCATCTCTATTTCTGTAATATATCTTCCATTTTATCAAGTGAGACCAACAAATCGCAAATACAACTGTAAAAAACACATGAAAAAGCAAAATCGCTGTTTTAATCCAAAATTATGGTTGGAGAATTTTTCTCTCATTATGTACTGCATGCTGCAGGATTTATTTTATGTGGTGCACACTTACCACATAGATGTATCCTCTCATATCTAGGTCCAAATTTACCACTCACAGTTTATCTTAGTGAGCTGAGCTCATGACGTAGATCTACGGCTTGGACCCTGGCTTCAAAGCCGTGGATCTATGGGATGGACCCTCAAAGGGTTAATACATATAGAATATAAAAACATAGTCTGGGGAAGTGGAACAGAATTCTTCCTCCATAAGCCATACGTGACGTAAGAGGCGACTTAAATGCCGGGAGCAAGGGGCTAGTAACCCCTTCTCCTGTATACATTACTAAAGTTAAAAAGAAATTTTTGTTTTTTCTTTTGGCCCACCCTGCTTCAGTGGGATATGGCTGATTTGTCGAAAGAAGTCTGCACATTATAAGAATGTTGCTTTGGAATACATATGTATTTATAAGTGTTGTCCCTGTTGGCAATAGTCAGAACTGTTATATTTTTTATTTATATAAAGTTTCTAAATATGTTAAATATTAGAAAATAAAAAGTCCAGGTAATTTAATGAGAAACTTTTTTAACAAGAATGAGAAAGAATAAAGTAGGATTTTTAAAATACTGTATATTTTTTTTGATCTAATGCCTACAAATTATGAAGTAATATGATTTGAAGGCAGAGACAAAATTCTTCATAAGGTTTATGTTGAAAATGATTGTATTAAGGATATGTTAAGTGGGTCTTCGAATTCTGAATTTAATGACATATTACGAGTGATTCCTCTACCATGACAAGAGCCATTATTGTATCTAGAAGAGTCCCTTATCTAAAACAGCCTTGTGTGGAGCCATTTTTTAGATGTAAGAGGTTCTGCTGTATTATGATTACAAGCATTTTTTTGACACCAGTGCCTTATGTTAAGGCAGGTTGACTCAAAATACATATTACATTTGCCAACCTTCACTCAGTCACTCTCTCTCCAGAAGTGTGCTGATGTCAGTATCATATTACCCTTAAAATTGCTACATTTCTGCACTTGTAAACACTGTAGATCTAAATTAAAATACATTCTCCTTATATTAATACACAAATATTCTATTTATTATATAGCTGATTATATTTGAAGATTATTGGTGAAAATGTAATGTATCATTTTTCTGCATCAGGTTATATTATTAACAGTAGATCTTGGTACAATAATAGTTAAGTAAAATATATCCAGTGTAAAATTGTTTAAATTATATACAGTATAATTATGATAAATCATTTTGTAAAGTGAGAGGTTCACTAGAACTGCTTTCCATATAAAAATTTATTGGTCAGGATGATGCACTGTATATGTAAATGTATGTTGCAGCATCTGCTCCCCTCATGTTGATATCACCGGAGAACATGACTGTATTGGATGGCCAGGACGCCACCATCTCTTGTCGTGCAGGCGGAGCTCCTCAGCCTAATGTTACCTGGTTATATAATGGTACAGTAGAAAATAATCTTAGTATACTAAATAAGTTTAAAATATGGAATTTTAATCCATGATCTAAAGTCCAGTCATTTGCATTTTATATATGTATAGAGGTTGTCCTCAAAAAGGTTGGAGGGAGGGGGTAAAGGAAGTTTTGTGGGCAAGGGGCTTGGACTTCTAGCAAGCGTGTGTGAGCATGTTAGGAGTGAATGGAGATGAATGGGTTTTGGGGCCTGATAAGCTGTTGGAGTGTGAGCAGGGTAATATTTTGTGAAGGGATTCAGGGAAACCAGTTAGCCGGACTTGAGTCTTGAAAATGTTAAGTACAATGCCTGCACTTTAAAGGAGGGGTTTGGGATATTGGCAGTTTGAAGGGACATCTAAACTGTTGTATCTGAGTGCCTCTACAAAGACAGTGATTATGTATGAGTGATGGTGAAAGTGTTGAATGATGAAAGTTTTTTTTCTTTTTGGGGTTTTCTGTCTTTTTGAGTCACCCTGCCTCGGTGGGAAATGGCTGTTAAAAAGAATATGAAACTTTAATATGAAGTTGATATTGCTCTTCAGTGTTGCTTTTCTAACAGTTGTGATACTTTTGTAGATGATCTGGAACTGGTGGAGAATGGTCACTATCAAATCTTAAGTTCTGGAGACCTACTTATTGCTGGTGTTAACACTCGTGATGAAGGAAAATACACTTGTCTTCGTTCAAATGAAGCTGGAACTGTGTCAGGAAATGCTTGGCTCTCCATCCTAGGTTAGTGGTTAGCATGTATTCATATACCTTTGTTGTAAAGTCTATACTGTTTATTTTTATATATTTAAATACTGCCTGCCAGAAAGGAAACTTGATCTGTATGGTGTTTTTTGCATGCAATACATCAGAATTAAACAGTTTTTAGTTTATAAACACCATAATAACTTTGAGAGCACAATAAGATAAGTGCCATAAAGGCCAGAAAAATATTTGGCTGGACAATGAGAACTTTCAAAATGAGAAATAATTCTTAAGAGTGACACAATTCAAATTATTTATTCTCTTTTATCTAGGATGTTGTTCAGTGTTGATGACTCCACTTACAACAGGAGACATGTAAACCAGAGCTGGAAAGTGTGTAGAGATCATTTAGTGTCTATATCA
Organism: Cherax quadricarinatus; assembly: GCF_038502225.1. Lineage (NCBI taxonomy): Eukaryota > Metazoa > Arthropoda > Malacostraca > Decapoda > Parastacidae > Cherax > Cherax quadricarinatus. Next base: position 9,022,733 of record NC_091309.1, read on the forward strand.
AGACCAATAAAACATTTAAACTGCTGAGAATGTGTCAAAGTACTCGAGAGAAAGAGAGAGGGAGAGAAAGAGAAAAAGAGAGAGAAAAGTAAAAAGAGAAAAAAGAGAAGAGAGGAAAAAAGAGAGAAGAAAAGAGAGAGAAAGAAATACTTGATTTGATATGTAGATGTGGAAGATGCTTGAGGAGCTTGTCTTAGATTTACACACTTCTGTATTATACTTTATATGGGAGGGAGAGAGATGCAATGAAGTTTAAAATAGACCCAGTGAAAAGCAAGGGTGCCATTGGCCCAGTAAGGGAATATTGTCAATATATGTGTCCCAAGACTCTTTAACCTGCTACCAGCAGATGTCAGGAATATTGATGGAATAAGTATAGAGGTCCATTTATTGATGGGATAAAGTGTAGAAGCACCAGTTTTTGTAAAGTGCCAGATCAGTCATGCTGTGATAGCTATGGGGTTAGTGGGTTTCCATGATCTACAACCTTGTTAAATACAGTCAACAGAGAAGCATCTCCCCAGGTCAGACTGTGAAGTTAGAGAACCCCTCAAATTTGGTCACAGGTATAATATACAAAGCCATTTAATAAACAGAAAATTTAATGCACAGTACAGCTACACTGGTAGATTGTATGCAGACCTAAGTATACATGTTAGTATGACAATTCCTTAAAGTATGACTCGACAATCTTCAGGGATAAACAGTAGGGGTGTGTTAAAGCATTGGATTTGGTGGGTATTGGTCCAATTTTGATGGTATCAGTAATGGCCTGAAACTGGGTATCAATGGGTATTGGGCAGCTTTGATGGTATTGGCCTAAAATTGTGTATTGGTATCGGCAAAAAATTGTGTATTCTATCCCTAATGAAAAGTATTTAATATTGCCTTATTTTCATTTAATACACCAGTTCAGAGTTATTTATTCTTGTGTATGTTGATTATATTATTTGGCCTTTGTTTTTCAGTCAAAACTCAGATATCGCAGCCACCCGTTGATACACGAGTTATATTGGGTCGGGTGGCAACACTACAGTGCAAAGTATCCCATGCTCCAACAGTGTTAGTTGAAATTCACTGGTTTCATGGAAACAATATCATTGACCCTGAAGGAAGTCCTCGGATTAGTGTGCGACAAGATGGAACATTGGAGATACAAGAGGTTCGAGCAGCAGATGTTGGACTTTATACTTGTGTGGTAAGGATCTTTCATTGTATTCATATGAAAATTCATGTGGTACTCATTATTTTGAATGCTTAATTATTCTGTTGAACCCTACCACCAAGTCACGTGTATCTTTGTTGGTTAGGACCTTTGATGAGTTCTGGGACTTTTTCTACTCTTGGAGCACATACTCACCTGGTGCTTTCCTGGTCAACCAGGTTGTTACTGTTGGTGGCCTGCAGCCCTTCATTTCTGTATCAGCCTGATTAATAACATTAAATTTCATGTCTAGAGCTGGATATGAAACTTGATGTGCATTATGGATATGAAACTTGGGTGCAGTATTTCAGTCATATTTTATTGACAATATGCTGTTTGAATGCACATGTATTAGAACTATACTGTTCTGTGCTATGATAAAATATGCATAATTGTATTTTTGTAGTTTTCATATTTATTAAAAGTAAGTGAAATATTATGTATATTTTTTAAATTTAGTTATTCTGACGCTGAACGGAATATTTTAGGTTATATCATCTGGTGGAAATGAGACTCGTTCAGCGAGATTGGAGGTTATAGAGCTGCCTTATGCTCCGACTGGTGTACAGGCTGAACGCACGCCAGGAATCCCTAAATCTGTTAAAGTTTCCTGGACTCCAACATTTGATGGAAATAGTCCTATAATTAAATTTATCATCCAGAAGAGAGAGGTCCCTACAGAAGGTGTGTATGGTTTTTGGCATATTGTACAGTGTTGTATTGATATATTAGGCAATGTAAAGTTTATTCTAGAAAATACTTAGTACAGGTTTTCCCCTCGCTTTATGTGGATTCACTTCATGCAGATTTGTTTCATGTGGGGTTGATTCACGCTGATTCACTTTATGCAGATTCACTTTGTGCCGTTTCTTTTATATGCAGCAATCATTTCTGCGAGGAATGTTGAAAACTGCATTCATAATAATTTGTTTATGTTCATTTTATGCATGTATAAAAATACTTCATTTTGGTAGAGATTGGTTATCTTTTTCCTTAGTTGTTTTTCCACTAAATTTTTTTTTTTTTTTTGATAAACAGTAGTCAAATGTAGAATCTGCATAATATGAGAATGAATCCTTATATTTTACATGTTATTATGGGTTTGCTGTATGCAAATTTTCTTTGTGCCACTGAGCAGGAATGCATTTATCACATAAAGCGAGGGACAACTGTATTTTTCCCTTGTACAGATTAGAATTATTCTACACTATTTATGGCTCTGAAAAGCCTGTTTCCCAACATTAAAAGATCAAAGTATTGTTTTAATAAATCTTTGAAATATTTGTAAATTTCAGTGTACTGTAGATGACATTGATCTAATACTGATCTTGTCTAAATCAGCCCTGGAAATATATGAATTTCTGAGGACATGAAGCAGTACATGCATTTTTTCCAGTTATTTTACTTGCTTGGTTTTTCTTTACTTTTTTTCTGATGATCCAGTAAACCCTTAATGTAAGACTAATGAAAGGAAAGGGGAAGGTTGTACGAGCGTATCTTAAAAAAAAATGGAAGGGAAAAAACACTGAATTACTTTACTGTCTACCTAATATAATACTGGGCATACAGTTTGCAAATGTTTTGCAATAAACATAGAAAGTAAAGATGTTAAAAGTATAGTTTACCAAGTGGATTTTGCCTATAATTTTAAAAGCTTGTTATATCGAGGTCTGTTATATTAGGTTTACTGTACCTTCAAGTGTTGAGAAATCTTTATTTAAAATTTTGTTAGTATGCAGAGGGTACAGTACTGTATTTGTGAATGGTTGTCATTTCTACATAAAGGAAAAAGTTGACTATACATAAGAATTTTTTGAAAGAAAATTATTTATTTGTTAACTTCAAGTAAAGGCATCAATAATACAAATGTGATGAAGCAAGACAACCTTGTATAAATTTTACTTTATCCCATCCTTGCAGTTTGTTGATTTTGTTTTCATTATTTTTAAAATGTATATTTTTTTTGTCAGGTATAGTTGATGATCTGGGTCTGAACTGGGTAACAGTGCTAACAAATATAAGTGCTACAGCTATTGAGGCTGTCATAGGAGAGCTGAGACCTTCCACAGGTTACCAGTTTCGGGTCTCAGCAGTGAATAATGTTGGTGAAGGGTCTCCCTCCGAACCATCTAACACAGTTATCCTTCCACAGGAAGGTATGTGGGTTGAACTTTTTTATTTTATTTCTTGATGAGGTTCATTGTAGTCAGTTAAGTGAAAACTGGATAATTGCATGAAATGAATATTAGAGGAAGTGAAGGCTTTTGTATATAATTGAATATTACTTTGGCTAGTTATGGTTCCTATTTGGACTTGAATATTTTAATGTCTTTGTTTAAAGGCTGGTTTCATTAATCTAATGAAAAAGCTAATAGGATTTTCAGAAATAAAATTTTGTCACACTTGTATGAATAACTTCATTATTGCCTACTTGAAGTCTTACACTTTCATGAATTTTTGTTTTTTCTTATTACATTTCTAAAGCAATGTAAGCCAAGAATAAGGCATTCTTCTCAGGTACCTTTCCAAGTCTTACAGAATGTATTGTGTACTCACAGCTCCATCAGGTCCTCCCCAAGGTCTGGTGGGTTCTCCCAGGTCCTCGACAGAAATTATGATTCAGTGGGAGGCTCCCACAGAAGATGAAAGGAATGGGATACTTCTTGGATATATGGTACGCTATAGACTATGGGGATACAAGGATGCGCAGTGGTACTATCGCAACATAACCAAAGAGGTTTGTAATTTTCTTGTTACTTGAAATTAGTTTCCGTATATAAAATTTATTGCTGTTTTAACGCTGCGATTGTATCGTAATATGATTTTGACAAATGTGAGTAAATAGCAGCTTAACCCTGTCACCACATCATGCTTAACTGGGTTGGTTCCTGACAGTTATTATTTTTCCATACAAAAGAGCTCAGACAAGCTTCAGCATGAGGTTTTCATATCCAGCCATTATTTTCCTTGAAAATGGTGTGATGAGTGTCTCTGGCAATATTCTAGACACTATGCTTAGTCACAGGTTCTTCTCTTGAATGAGGTCTGCAGCTTCTGCCCATCACCTCCCACCCCTCCCGAGTCTGTACTCCATGTTTAGTTTCTTGGTGCCTTCTCCAATATTTGTAATCTTGCATTTCCTGGGGGTTGAATTCAAGCAACCACCTACCTGATGAAACCTGAAGTTTCTCCAGATCCACTTAGCCTCTCCCCCATCCTCATTTGTTTGTATCCTCATTAGTTTTACATCATTCCCATTTGGGATGTCATTCACTTAAACCAGAAACAGTACTGGCCCTAATATTGATCCTTGTGGTGCCCTGCATGTTACTCTTCCTCAGTCTGACATCTCATCCCAGACAATCACTCTTTACTTCCTTCCCTTAAGGTAATTTTTAGTCAACAGGAGTACATTCCCTGTTATTCCTGCATGCTTCTCAAGTTTTTTTTTACCCCAGTCTCATATGGGATACAGTATCAGATGCCTTGCAGTATAAGAAAATTCAATCCTCTCAACCCTCTTTCTTCTCACTTCTGTTACTTTGTCATAAAATTCTTTGTTAAGGACTTCAAGCTCTGACTATGTAGCTTTTCTTAATCTTAATTAAATTGTTTGTTTTAGTTAGTTTTGATACTTATTTTGGTTATTTTGAATGCATAATTTATTTTCATCTTTGCACTGATTATTAAATCCCATTTTTGTTTTTATTCTTTCACTTTTTATCTTCATTTCTGAACTAGAGATTAAAGACTGTTCAACGCTTCGTTGTTGGCCACAAGTACAAGGTACGATTTTAAGTCACAAGATAGTGACATGATTTAATTTTATTAGATGAGTATTTGTAGATGTTAAAGGCTAAAAAAAAAAAAAAAAGAGAATTAGTAGAAAGTTAGCTTCATAGATAAAAAGAAAGAAAAAAAGAATGTACGCTATAGACACAACCTTCGTGAAAATGAAATTGATGTTAAATATATTTTGATATTTTCACAGAATACTTAGCATAGTATGTATATTATTTATATAGGACACATTTATTTTAAATTTTGATCTAGAATGATTACATGCATCTTTCTTTTTTTTTCATTTTCAGAATCAACACAATTATCTAATTGGAGGGTTGATAATTTGGAAAGACTATGAGATCCAGGTTGCTGCATATAACATCAAAGGTGTTGGTGTTTACTCTCGTAGTATACGCCTTAAAACAAAAGAAGGAATTCCTGCTGCTCCACCAAAAAATGTTAAAGCCATAGCTATTAGCTCAACCACCATCAAAGTTTCATGGAAGCCACCAGATCCCTGGATGATTAATGGAATCAATCAGGGCTATAAAGTTCAAGCATGGCAAAGTAAGTTATGAGGCCTTTCATAAATGGTAGGCCACTGTTATTTTTGTCCTCACTTTTAGAATCCTGTTAGGAAATATCTGGTCATGATATTGATCTTAGGAAAACCATATTGAAAGGATATTTCTCATGGGTACTTGGATAGTCCAGTGGACTAAAATTGTTTTAATGCACTGTGATATAAGTTTGTCTAGCTGTTAAATTTTTCAGCTACATGCAAAGATAGTGATTATGTATGAGTGATGATGGAAGTGTTGGATGATGATGAAAGTTTTTTTTCTTTCTTTTTGGGTCACCCTGCCTCGGTGGGAAATGGCCGACGTGTTGAAAAAAAATGCACTTTTATTACTAACACTGAAATTTGGATATTGTGTGCATTTTTTCTTCAGCCATCTTCACTTTCCACTCACCTATACACTATCATGGGTTAGAAAGTTTCTTCTTGCTGAGATGTACTCTTCTCCAGCTCCTTCATCTTTAATCTTCAGCTAACTGGCATAGTTACTTTTTAGTATCTTGGGTTCTTCTGGGTATTCATCTTCCATTTATTACCCTTTAGTTTCATCCCTTGTAAGGGATGAAACTTTTCAGTGCTCATGCCCCTGAAGATGTTGGCTTTTGGGATACAGTATATATTGTCAGCAGTTGTCCTTCCTAATCCCCCATCTTCATTAACATTCACTTGTTTGACCATTCCTGCAGTATTTTTTTTTTTCTTTTTGTTTAAGTTTCGTACTTTTGCTCTGTTTTGTATTCTGGTCAGTTCTTAAACTGCTTACATCTATCAGAAATAGTATTGGTCCTACAAGTTATCCTTCAGAAAGGGGAAAGACTGGGGCTGCGTGAATTTTATTTTTGGGGTTAACTTTCATGTGAAGGAAAGTTGCTAACTATTTGTACCCTTGTGCCAAAATATTTTCTTTCAAGACCTTTATATGAAAATTTTAGCTAAAGAAATTATATAATTTATAGCCTGATAAGTTTCATTATTAAATTAATTTTCACTTTTAAAATATATTAGTTTATTTCATAAAATATTATTTTGTTCTTTATTATTAACAACCCCAAGCATTGTTGGTTGCATTTGGAGATTCATTTAAATTTTGCAAAAAAAAAAAAAAAAAAAAAAAGTAGGATAAACTCATTGTTAAATTTTTTATTTTTGCCTTTTTTACAGATATACCTGAAGGCTCTGTTGAACCAGATAAAACTCTGACTGTTCCTCCAAGTCCATATCCTGATGCTAATGAGTCAGCAGAACTCAGTGACCTTAACAAATATACAGTGTACTATATTACAGTACTGTGTTTCACACATCCTGGTGATGGCACACCATCGCAACCATTGAAGATTCAAACACTAGAGGATGGTACGTTAAAAGTTGATACTGTACTCTGTCTCGCATGTCTTATAACCAACAAATTATATTGGCTCTTGAAAGATGTAAATTTTTCTTTGTAAATTGTATCATTTTTGGAGTTGTGGTTTTGTGTGCAAGGGGTTTGGGCTTCCAGCGAGCATGTTAGATAGGAGTGAGTAGAAGCAAATGGTTTTTATGACTTGATGTGCTGTTGGAGTGTGAGCAAAATAACATGAAGAGATTCAAGGAAACAGGTTAGCCAGACTCAAGTCCTGACAGAGGGGTGGAGATATGTTGCAGCTTTTGAACTGCAGTATCGGCATGCTTCTGGCAAGACAGCGACAGTGTGAATGGTAATAAAAGAGTTTCTTCTTCATCAGGTCACCCTGTCTCAGTGGGAAATGGCTGATGTGTTAAAAATAAAAGTATTAAAATTATAAATGGTACAGCATTTCTCAGTATGACAGGGTGGATAGGGGGGCAGTGTGGCAGATGTTGCAGGTGTATGGTATAGGAGGTAGGTTACTGAAAGCAATGAAGAGTTTTTACGAGGATAGTGAGGCTCAAGTTAGAGTATGTTGGAAAGAGGGAGATTATTTCCCAGTAAAAGTAGGCCTTAGACAAGGATGTGTGATGTCACCGTGGTTGTTTAATATATTTATAGATGGGGTTGTAAGAGAAGTAAATGCGAGGGTCTTGGCAAGAGGCGTGGAGTTAAAAGTTGAAGAATCACACATAAAGTGGGAGTTGTCACAGTTGCTCTTTGCTGATGACACTGTGCTCTTGGGAGATTCTGAAGAGAAGTTGCAGAGGTTGGTAGATGAATTTGGTAGGGTATGTAAAAGAAGAAAATTAAAAGTGAATACAGGAAAGAGTAAGGTTATGAGGATAACAAAAAGATTAGGTTATGAAAGATTGGATATCAGATTGGAGGGAGAGAGTATGGAGGAGGTGAATGTATTCAGATATTTGGGAGTGGACGTGTCAGCAGATGGGTCTATGAAAGATGAGGTGAATCATAGAATTGATGAGGGGAAAAGGGTGAGTGGTGCACTTAGGAGTCTGTGGAGGCAAAGAACTTTGTCCTTGGAGGCAAAGAGGGGAATGTGTGAGAGTATAGTTTTACCAATGCTCTTATATGGGTGTGAAGCATGGGTGATGAATGTTGCAGCCAGGAGAAAGCTGGAGGCAGTGGAGATGTCATGTCTGAGAGCAATGTGTGGTGTGAATATAATGCAGAGAATTCGTAGTTTGGAAGTTAGGAGGAAGTGCGAGATTGCCAAAATTGTTGTCCAGAGGGCTGAGAAAGGGTTGTTGAGGTGGTTCGGACATGTAGAGAGAATGGAGCGAAACAGAATGACTTCAAGAGTGTATCAGTCTGTAGTGGAAGGAAGGCAGGGTAGGGGTCGGCCTAGGAAAGGTTGGAGGGAGGGGGTAAAGGAGGTTTTATGTGCGAGGGGCTTGGACTTCCAGCGGGCATGCGTGAGCGTGTTTGATAGGAGTGAATGGAGACAAATGGTTTCTAATACTTGACGTGCTGTTGGAGTGTGAGCAAAGTAACATTTATGAAGGGATTCAGGGAAACTGGCAGGCCGGGCTTGAGTCCTGGAGATGGGAAGTACAGTGCCTGCACTCTGAAGGAGGGGTGTTAATGTTGCAGTTTAAAAACTGTAGTGTAAAGCACCCTTCTGGCAAGACAGTGATGGAGTGAATGATGGTGAAAGTTTTTCTTTTTCGGGCTACCCTGCCTTGGTGGGAATTGGCCAGTGTGCTAATAAAAAAAAATAACAGCATTTCCTTGACAATTTGCATACAGATCATTATCATGCATTACACAACACTTAATGGTAGCCCTGTCAGTTATTTCGTACATACTAGGTGCTGTACAGGTTATTGTATATTTAAAATGGCTGTAATTTACTATATTCATTTATAGCTGCAAAAGGGATTCTCACTGATGAACCTTTTTTTTTAGTGAATGGAAGCATTTTATGAAATCTTATTATGTTATTTAAACTATATTATTCCTATTTTATATTGCCAGTAAGAGAAAAAAAAATAAAATTATTATTTTTTTCCAGTTCCTGATTCAGTGGAAAACTTGAAATTTGAAGACATTAGTGATCGATCAGTGCGTGTGCTGTGGGATGAACCCAAGCAGAGCAACGGAATCCTTAAAGGCTACACGCTCTCATACATGGTGAAGGACTCGCCTCATACCAAAATTATTCAAAATTTGACTGCTGATGTTACCACCTTCATGGTCACTGAATTATCGGTAATTTAAGTTTTTTTTTTTTTTTTTAATTTTAATGTATACAGTGAACACACTAATTAATGGACTGATAGGGGCAGGGGATGCACATTATTGCCATTTGTCCATAGATTCTGAATTATAAAATTAATTTTTCATGATCATAACACAAATGGATAAAGTTCTGAATTAGCAGACTAAAGCCACTGGTTCAGAAGACTACCAGACACTAAGAATACAGGTGTTGTAACCTGTAGTACTATAGTCCAGTGCTGTACAGTAATTTCTGTATCTTAACACCATATTCCATACATAACCATGTGACAGAGATGCCAGACTCAACCAGGGGATGGGCAGTTAAGAAATCAATATCGTACATAATTTACAGCAATTTTACTTATACGGAGAGATAGATATAAACTGTCGTGATTAATATTGGTGACTCAGAATAACTGTAAAGCTCTACTAGTGGAAGTATAGATGGCTGAGATGTAAATATCAGACACTTTCTTAACACCATATTCCATACATAACCATGTGACAGAGATGCCAGACTCAACCAGGGGATGGGCAGTTAAGAAATCAATATACATGTATTCAATTAAAGAGAGAAATAAAGAAACTGATAAGAAAAGCAAAAAGGGATTATGAGGCTAAGGCCGCAATGAATTCAAAGACTAACCCAAAAGGGTTCTTTCAGGTATAGAGAAGTAAGATTTGGGACAAGATTGGCCCACTTAAGAGTAACTCTGGTCAGATCACTGACAGTAATAAGAATATGTGTGGAATTCTCAATACCTACTTCCTCTTAGTTTTCACCCAGGAAAATACTAGCGGTATTCCTGAAATAATAGATTATGTAGAACAGGATGATGATAAACTACGCATGATTGCGGTAACTAGTGACATGGTCCTAAGACAAATAGAGAAACTAAAACCTAACAAATCCCCAGGCCCTGATGAACTGTTTGCAAGGGTGTTAAAGGAATGTAAAGAGGAACTTAGCATACCTTTGGCTAATCTTTTTAACATATCACTACAAACTGGCATAGTGCCTGATAATTGGAAAATGGCAAATGTAATACCTATTTACAAGGCAGGTGACAGGTCCTTGGCTTTGAACTATAGACCAATAAGCCTTGCCTCCATAGTGGGAAGATTTATGGAATCAATAATTGCCGAAGCAATTCATAGCCATCTTGATAGGCACAGATTGATTAATGAATCTCAACATGGTTTTATGGTCTTAAGAATTTACTAACTTTTTTCACTAAGGTGTTTGAGGAGGTAGATCATGGTAATGAATATGATACTGTGTATATGGACTTAAATAAGGCTTTCGATAAAGTTCCACACCAGAGGCTATTGAGGAAACTTAAGGCACACGGAATAGGAGGAGAAATTTTTTCCTGGGTAGAGGCATGGCTCACAAATAGGCAGCAGAGAGTTTGCATAAATGGGGAGAAATCAGAATGGGGGCACGTCACAAGCGGTGTTCCTCAGGGGTCAGTGTTGGGCCCGTTGTTGCTCACAATTTACATAAACGACATAAATGAGGGAATAAATAGCGACATAAGCAAATTTGCTGATGACACCAAAATAGGCCATCCAATTCATTCTAATGAGGACACTAGAGCACTCCAGGATGATTTGAATTTGAATAGACTGATGCAATGGTTGGAGAAGTGGCAGATGCAGTTTAACATTGACAAATGCAAAGTTCTAAATGTTGGACAGGTAAATAACCGTGCCACATATAAACTAAATAATGTAGATCTTAATACTACTGATTGTGAAAAGGATTTAGGAGTTCTGGTTAGCAGTAATCTAAAACCAAGACAACAGTGCATTAGTGTTCGCAATAAAGCTAACAGAATCCTTGGCTTCATATCTAGAACTATAAATAATAGAAGTCCTCAGGTTGTTCTTCAACTCTATATATCCTTGGTTAGGCCTCACTTAGACTATGCTGCTCAGTTCTGGTCACCGTATTACAGAATGGATATGAATGCTCTGGAAAACGTACAGAGGAGGATGACAAAGATGATCCCATGTATTAGAAATCTTCCCTATGAGGATAGACTGAGGGCCCTGAATCTGCACTCTCTCGAAAGACGTAGAATTAGGGGGAATACGATCGAGGTGTATAAATGGAAAACAGGAATAAATGAAGGGGATGTAAATAGTGTGCTGCAAGTTTCCAGCCAAGACAGGACTCGCAGCAGTGGTTTCAAGTTGAAAAAATTCAGATTCAGGAAGGATATAGGAAAGCACTGGTTTGGTAATAGAGTTGTGGATGAGTGGAACAAACTCCCGAGGACAGGTATTGAGGCTAAAACGTGTAGTTTTAAAAATAGGCTAGATAAATGCATGAGTGGGTGTGGGTGGGTGTGAGTTAGACCTGACTAGCTTGTGCTGCTGGGTCTGGTGCCGTGCTCCTTCCTTGAGTGGAGGTGGCTAGACTGGGTGGGTCATTGGGCTAATCTGGGGAGGGGGGGACATGGACCTGCTCTGCATTGGTCAGTAGGCCTGTTGCAGTGTTCCTTCTTTCTTATGTTATCTTATTTTAGTTGAAGTTTCCACTTAACACTGAGAACCACACATTTCTTCTTGCCACCACCACTTGCTTTAGAAACCGTTGCATTCTGTGGATTTTAAACTTCCATTTTGCCAGTTTAATGCTCTTTGTAGCAGTCTTGTTCATACTCATAATACTTCTTGTGCATAACTCTCCTTAACACTGGTGCTGTAAATTATAGGTTAATGAAACTGTTATTCCTGTAGTGATTTGTAGAATCTTTATAGAAATTTATCTTTTCATTAAAATGTAGTTCTATGCTGTAATGTATTTTTTTTGCTGTATTTTTTTATGAACAGGCTACAACTTTTTACACATTTGAAGTGTATGCATGGACCTCTGTAGGACCAGGTATGACAGTGGCTGCAACATTACAATCCGGTGTTGAACCAGTATTGCCAGAGCCACCAACCCGTCTGGCTGTCTCCAATATTCAGGCTTTCTCAGTAATGCTTCAATTTACTCCTGGCTTTGATGGCAATGCCTCTATTTCCAAATGGACTGTACAAGTAAGTTGCTTCTGGCAAGCAAAATGTGCTTTAACTAGTGTATTAAGAGCAGGCTAAATTGGTTCATTTACTGCAATTTTTTATGAAAAATTACCAGTAGTGTTATTTTACTCATGTTTTAAGGTCACTTTTATCTGAAACATTCATTAATAATATATGTTTTGTTATGATAACATGTTCAATTCCAGGCACAATCTTCTCGCAGTAGCACTTGGGAAACAATATATGAAGTTTCTGCTCCAGATGCCACTACAATTACAGTGCAAAATCTCATCCCGTATACGAAATACCACTTACGACTTATTGCAAATAACGTAGTTGGTGCCTCATCTCCCTCTGAGTCTTCTCCTGATTTCCAAACCCTTCAAGCAGAGCCAGCTCACCCACCATCAAATATGACTGTGAGAGCTATGTCCTCCACTCAGCTTCGAGTTCGATGGATTGTAAGTAAAAGAATGAGTAGTAATCTGTTGTGCGTATTGGAAATTATCTAGGTTGGTTTAGTACACAGTGTGCCTGTGAAGATGAGATCTGCTTATATAAGGATTTTTTTTTTTTTCAACAAGTCGGCCGTCTTCCACTGAGGCAGGGTGACCCAAAAAGAAAGAAAATCCCCAAAAAGAAAATACTTTCATCATCATTCAACACTTTCACCTCACTCACACATAATCACTGTTTTTTGCAGAGGTGCTCAGAACACAACAGTTTAGAAGCATATACATATAAAGATACACAACATATCCCTCCAAACTGCTAATATCCCAAAACCCCTCCTTTAGAGTGCGGGCATTGTACTTCCCATTTCCAGGACTCAAGTCCGGCTGTATAAAAATAACCGGTTTCCCTGAATCCCTTCACTAAATATTACCCTGCTCACACTCCAACAGATCGTCAGGTCCCAAATACCATTCGTCTCCATTCACTCCTATCGAACACACTCACGCACGCCTGCTGGAAGTCCAAGCCCCTCGCCCACAAAACCTCCTTTACCCCCTCTTTCCAACCCTTTTGAGGACGACCCCTACCCCTCTTTCCTTCCCCTATAGATTTATATGCTTTCCATGTCATTCTACTTTGATCCATTCTCTCTAAATAACCAAACCACCTCAACAACCCCTCTTCTGCCCTCTGACTAATGCTTTCATTAACTCCACACCTTCTCCTAATTTCCACACTCCGAATTTTCTGTATAATATTTACACCACACATTGCCCTTAGAGAGGACATCTCCACTGCCTCCAACCGTCTCCTCGCTGCTGCATTTACCACCCAAGCTTCACATCCATATAAGAGTGTTGGTAATACTATACTTTCATACATTCCCTTCTTTGCCTCCGTAGATAACGTTTTTTGACTCCACATATACCTCAACGCACCACTCACCTTTTTTCCTTCATCAATTCTATGATTAATCTCATCCTTCATAAATCCATCCGCCGACACTTCAACTCCCAAGTATCTGAAAACATTCACTTCTTCCATACTCCTCCTCCCCAATTTGATATCCAATTTTTCTTTATCTAAATCATTTGATACCCTCATCACCTTACTCTTTTCTATGTTCACTTTCAACTTTCTACCTTTACACACATTCTCAAACTCATCCACTAACCTTTGCAATTTTTCTTTAGAATCTCCCATAAGCACAGTATCATCAGCAAAAAGTAACTGTGTCAATTCCCATTTTGAATTTGATTCCCCATAATTTAATCCCACCCCTCTCCCGAACACCCTAGCATTTACTTCTTTTACAACCCCATCTATAAATGTATTAAACAACCATGGTGACATTACACATCCCTGTCTAAGACCTACTTTTACCGGGAAGTATTCTCCCTCTCTTCTACATACCCTAACCTGAGCCTCACTATCCTCATAAAAGCTCTTTACAGCATTTAGTAACTTACCACCTATTCCATATACTTGCAACATCTGCCACATTGCTCCTCTATCCACTCTATCATATGCCTTTTCTAAATCCATAAATGCAATAAAAACTTCCCTACCTTTATCTAAATACTGTTCACATATATGCTTCAATGTAAACACTTGATCTACACATCCCCTACCCACTCTGAAACCTCCTTGCTTATCCACAATCCTACATTCTGTCTTACCTCTAATTCTTTCAGTTATAACCCTACCGTACACTTTTCCTGGTATACTCAGTAAACTTATTCCTCTATAATTTTTACAGTCTCTTTTGTCCTCTTTCCCTTTATATAAAGGGACTATACATGCTCTCCGCCAATCCCAAGGTACCTTCCCCTCTTTCATACATTTATTAAACAAAAGTACCAACCACTCCAACACTATATCCCCCCCTGCTTTTAACATTTGTTATGATCCCATCAGTTCCAGCTGCTTTACCCCCTTTCATTCTACGTAATGCCTCATGTACCTCCACCGCACTTACATTCTGCTCTTCTTCACTCCTAAAAGATGGTATGTATGTATATGTATATTTTTTTTTTTTTTTTTTTTTTCAACAAGTCGGTCGTCTCCCACAGAGGCAGGGTGACCCAAAAAGAAAGAAAATCCCCAAAAAGAAAATACTTTCATCATCATTCAACACTTTCACCACACACACACATTATCACTGCTTTTGCAGAGGTGCTCAGAATACAACAGCTTAGAAGCATATACGTATAAAGATACACAACATATCCCTCCAAACTGCCAATATCCCAAACCCCTCCTTTAAAGTGCAGGCATTGTACTTCCCATTTCCAGGACTCAAGTCCGACTATATGAAAATAACCAGTTTCCCTGAATCCCTTCACTAAATATTACCCTGCTCACACTCCAACAGATCGTCAGGTCCCAAGTATCATTCGTCTCCATTCACTCCTATCTAACACGCTCATGCACGCTTGCTGGAAGTCCAAGCCCCTCGCCCACAAAACCTCCTTTACCCCCTCTTTCCAACCCTTTCGAGGACGACCCCTACCCCTCTTTCCTTCCCCTATAGATTTATATGCTTTCCATGTCATTCTACTTTGATCCATTCTCTCTAAATGACCAAACCACCTCAACAACGCCTCTTCTGCCCTCTGACTAATGCTTTTATTAACTCCACACCTTCTCCTAATTTCCACACTCCGAATTTTCTGCATAATATTTACACCACACATTGCCCACTGCAGCAGGCCTACTGGCCCACGCGAGGCAGGTCCAAGTCTCCTACCGGCTTAAGCCAATGCACCCAACCTAGTCAGGTCAGGTCACCTTGACTTAAGGGAGGAACACGGCAACCGTCCTGGTAGCACAAGCTATCAGGTCCAACTCACACTCACCCACACCCACTCATGTATTTATCCAACCTATTTTTAAAGCTACACAACGTTCTGGCCTCTATGACTGTACGGGAGTTTGTTCCGCTCATCCACAACTCTATTACCAAACCAGTACTTTCCTATATCCTTCCTGAATCTGAATTTTTCTAACTTAAAACCATTGCTGCGAGTCCTGTCTAGGCTAGATATTTTCAGCACACTATTTACATCCCCTTTATTTATTCCTGTCTTCCATTTATACACCTCAATCATATCCCCCCTAATTCTATGTCTTTCTAGAGAGTGTAGATTCAGGGCCCTTAGTCTATCCTCATAGGGAAGGTTTCTCATACATGGGATCAACTTTGTCATCCTCCTTTGTACATTTTCCAGAGCATTTATATCCATTCTGTAATACGGTGACCAAAACTGTGCAGCATAATCTAAATGAGGCCTAACCAAGGATGTATAGAGTTGAGGAACAACCTGAGGACTCCTATTATTTATGCTTCTTGATATGAAGCCAAGGATTCTATTAGCTTTATTGCGAACACTTATGCACTGTTGTCTTGGTTTCAGATTACTGCTAACCAGAACTCCTAAATCTTTTTCGCAATCCGTAATATTAAGATCTACATTATTTAGTTTATATGTGGCATGGTTATTGTCCTGTCCAACATTTAGAACTTTGCATTTGTCTTTATTAAACTGCATCTGCCACCTCTCCGACCACTGCATCAGTCTACTCAAATCTTCCTGGAGTGCTCTAATGTCCTCTTCAGAATGAATTTGACGGCCTATTTTGGTGTCATCGGAAACTTGCTGATGTCGCTCTTTATGCCCTCATCTGTCGTTTATGTATATTGTGAACAGCAGGGGGCCCAACACTGACCCCTGTGGAACACCGCTCGTGACGCTTCCCCACTCTGATTTCTCCCCATTTATGCAAACTCTCTGCTGCCTATTTGTCAACCATGCCTCTATCCAGAAAAAAATTTCTCCTCCTATTCCATGTGCCTTAATTTTCCTCAATAGTCTCTGATGTAGGACCCTGTCAAAAGCCTTACTGAAGTCCATATACACAATATCATATTCATTACCATGATCTACCTCCTCAAATACCTTAGTGAAAAAAGTTAATAAATTCGTAAGGCAGGAACGCCTGTTTGTAAAACCATGCTGAGATTCGTTGATTAATTTATGTTTTTCAAGGTGGCTACGAACTGCCTCGGCAATTATTGACTCCATAAATTTTCCCACTATGGAGGTTAGGCTTACTGGTCTATAGTTCGAAGCTAAGGACCTGTCACCTGCTTTGAAAATAGGTATCACATTTGCCATTTTCCACTTATCTGGCACCATGCCAGTTTGTAGTGATATGTTGAAAAGATTACCCAAAGGTTTGCTAAGCTCCTCTTTACATTCCTTTAGAACTTTTGCATACAGTTCATCAGGGCCTGGGGATTTGTTAGGTTTTAATTTATCTATTTGCCTAAGGACCATGTCACTCGTGACCCTAATGGTGCTCAGCTTATTATCGTCCTGTTCCACATAATTTATCATTTCTGGAATATCGCTTGTATCCTCCTGTGTAAAAACTGAGAGGAAGTATGTGTTAAAACTTCTACACATTTCCTTATCACTGTCAGTGAGCTGACCCGAGGAACTTTTGAGTGGGCCTATCTTGTCCCTGATCTTACTTCTGTATACCTGAAAGAATCCTTTTGGGTTAGTCTTCGAATCTCTTGCAACTTTAACCTCATAATCTCTCTTTGCTTTTCTAATTCCTTTTTTTATTTCTCTCTTTAACTGAATATATCGATTTTTTAATTGCCCCTCTCCTCTTTTGATTTGCCTATATATTACTCTCTTTTGACCAATTAGATATTTTAATCTATTGTTCATCCATTTAGGATCATTTTTGTTTGATCTGATTTCCCTATTTGGAACATAATTTGACTGAGCAGCTAGAACTATGCCCTGAAAAGTGTCATATCGGCAACCATCACCACCTACCTGACCCTTAGTCAGGTCATTCCAGTTCAGCCCACTTAAGTAATTTTTCAGTCCTATGAAATCAGCCAAGCGGAAGTCAGGGACAGAGACTTGATTGCCATTATTAGGGGAATTCCATGCTATATTAAAACAGAGTGATTTGTGATCACTTTCCCCAAGCTCATCATTAACCTCAGTTAATTAGTGTTTCCCTACTGGCAAGAACCAAGTCAAGGAGGTTATTTCCCCTAGTTGGCTCTGTCACAAACTGTTTTAAAAAAACAATCCTGGATCGTATCAAGAAAGTCACCTGACTCTAAATTTCCTGTCAAATTGCTCCAGTCAATCTGTCTATAGTTGAAATCTCCCATTAGCACAACATTTTCGTATGTAGATGCCTTACGAATTTCGTCCCATAGAAGTTTACTGCACTCCCTATCAAGATTTGGGGCCCTGTAAATCACACCCAAAATTAGTTTTTCTCGGCCCTCGAGAAGCTGTAACCAAACAGATTCAGTGACAAGTGGTGACAAGTGGTTTTTAATGGACTTGTTATTGAAGAGAAATGCACAGTATGTTAACCCTTTGACTGTCACAACCCCCAATCCTGAGGTGTCTCCTGGTGTCACAAAATTTAAAAAAAAAAAAAAATATTTTTTCTTATGAAATGATAGAGAATCTTTTCCCAATTGTAATGACACCAAGAAAACGAAATTTGATGGAAAACTGACGGAATTATGCTCTCGCAAAGTTAGCGACCTCGGCGCTGTTTACAAATCGGCGATTTCGCCCACTTTGAGCCCTATTTTCGGCTAATTCCATTGTTCCAGTCGCCCAAACTCATAGCTATTTCTTTAGAAGTCCATTTTTTTCTATCGATCAAGTACAAGAAACTGCCCATTTACCAATTTCAACTACCTAATAATGTGGTCAGAAATTTGCAATTTGGCCAATTTCACGAAAACTAAAAAAATATGACAATTTCAAAATAAGGTCCAGAATGAACAATGCAGACATTCCTGGCTCTAAAATAACATTTTCTTTGTTCATCAGTCATGTCTCCAGGCCCCTCTGATATTACTCTTGCTTTCTATTTTGAATTTTTATTCAAACAAAAAATACAAGATTTACTGTTATGCAGACTACTGCAATACTGTAATAATTGTATAAATAACATCAACCCATTTATGACTGCATATTAGAATGGCTAGTTGGACATTTATTGGACAATGGCATCATTTGTTTACTTTTGAACATTGGTAAAAATCAAACATTTCCCCTACTTTGAGCTCCATTTCTAGGTTCTCAATCAAAATCACCTCTATTTCTATAATATGTTTTCCATTCTATCAAATGAGACCAAGAAAACGAGAATACAACCATAAATACTATACGAAAATAGACCACAAAGTCAGCATTTTAATTAAAAAAAACGGTTGGAGTTTTTTTTTTTTTCTCATTATGCACTGCGTGCTCCAGGATTTTTTTATATGGTGCACACTGACCACACAGACCCATTCTCTCACATGTGGGCCTACCAGCTTTCTCCTGCTTGATTTGAAGCCGCTAGAATTTATGAGTATACATGTATATACGTCAAACACTGTACCTCGTAAGACGTATATATACGGCCACGACAGTCAAAGGGTTAATATATGCAATTTTTTAACAGCCTTTACAGCAGTTTGAATGGTATGGTGCACCGCAGGGCTACCGTATCAGATATCGACCACTTGGATGCGAGTGTGAATTTTCTGAAGATTTTGTTTACGACAACACTGCTAATTCACATCAGCTGGTATCTTTGCAAGAGTACACACAATATGAAGTGACAATGGTTGCAGTAAATGACATTGGTCCATCGTCTTTGGCTCCTGCTGCAATAGAAAGAACTAGAGAATCTGGTGAGCTGAAGGTTTTTTTTTTTTTTTCTTCAAACTTTAGGTTTTCTTTTTAGGTCACCCTACCGAGGCAGGGTGACCTAAAAAGAAAATCTAAAGTTTCTCTTCTTAGCTTTAGTAATGTATACAGGAGAAGGGGCTGCTAGCCTCTGAAGAATTTTATTTATGTGAAATGCTCCGAGCAATTTAGTTTTGATTTGAAGTGTTATGTAATATTTGTTCACTGGCTAAATCTATTTTATCTTGCTTACTTGTGATTGTTATACTATAAGAGAAAAATGCTTTTAATTTTCATGGTCTTGTTAGGAAAGGTTCCTATGAGTCACATTTAAATTACATCTCAGATTGAAAATATATGCATGTCTTATATTCTTGATGTCTCACTCTGGTAGTAGTAACTACAACACTGAACATGTTGACTCTATATAGAATATTCAGTTAATATATGCAAGTCTTTTCCAAGATAAATGTGTGTATCAGAGACAGGGCGGTGGGGAGGGCAATGCTTTCACAACCAATGCTTGAAGATTAAATTTTTTCCTGTCAAATAACATCATATAAGATGTTCTAGTGATTGTCTTAGAATTAATGGTACACAGAGGAATGTTGGAAATTGTTGTGGTGTAGTACTGCAATTATTGATTAAAAGTACTTTATGAAGGCATTGGTAAGTATCAAGGCTCGCATGTTTATATAGCAGTTGCTGCCTTTGTAGCCTCAGTGTCCTAAATATCTTATTAAGAGAATTATGTATACATGGTAGATTTTCATGAAGCCAAAGAATCTGAAATTTATGGTACCTTATTAATTATATTCACTGACTTATTTTGCTCTTACACAAGGAACTGAAAAAATAATAATAATACTTTTATCTAATAAAGAATTCTTATCTATGGCTGCAAATAGAAAAATTGAAAAGATTTTTTTTTTGTAATAGCTTTAATCAGGAAACTAAAGTTGCTAAGGGGTATGTAAATTTTATCATATAACAGCACATAATTAATTTTGTGTGCTTAGATAAATTTCTGTCCTTGTATTGGTCTTTGTTTATTTATTGTATAACAAATTTACCATGTTTCCCAAATTATATGATACTTAGTATTGTAGTGTTTGTTTAACTTGAATGCTAAACCACTGTTATTTGCTCTGCTAGTAACTGTGCTGTGTACTTGGTATTGTTCTTAATTTTATCATTTTAGATTAGATAAGGTTCATTCTGTGATTTTCTGGGAGATTATTTTCCAGTAAATGTAGACCTTAGACAGGGCTGTGTGATGTCACCTTGGTTAACATATTTATAGATGGGGTTGTTGGGGAGAGGTGTGGGATTAAAATATATAGAATCTAATTCATTCAAGTGAGAGTTGTCACAGATGCTTTTTGCCAATGACACTATACTTTTGGGAGATAATGAAGAAAATTTCCAAGGTTGGTGGAAGAATTGGGGAGGGTATGTAAAAGAAGGAAATTAAAAGTGAACATATTTAAGTAATGAAAGATTGGATATTAGATTGGAAGGAGGGAGTATGGATCCAGGAAGTGAGTGTGTTCAGATATTTAGGAGTGAACTTGTCAGTAGATGGGTCTATGAAAGGCAAGGTGAATCATAGAATTGATGAGGGAGTGAGGGAAGCGTGGGTGGTGCATTGAGGCACTTGTGGAGACAGAACGTTATTCACAGAGGTAAAAAGGGAATATAGAATACAGTGGCAAGGAGGAGGCTGGAAACAGTGGGAATGTCGTGTTTGAGGGCAATGTGTGGTGTAAATATTATGCAGAGAATTCGTAGTTTAAAAATTAGTAAGAGGTGTGGGTTACTAAAAGTATTATCCAGAGTGCTGAGGAGGGGGTTGTTGAGATGGTTTGGATATTTAGAGAGGATGGAGTAAAATAGGATTACTTGGAGGGTATATAAATCTGTAGTGAAGATAAGACCGGGTAGGGGTCTTCTTAGGAAAGGTTGGAGGGATGGGGGTAGAGGAGGTTTTATATCCAATCCTGCTGGAGGCAAGTGGTTTTTATGACAATATGCTGTTGGAGTGGAAGCAAGGTAACATTTATGAAAGGAATTGGAAAAATTGGTTAACTGGACTTGAGTCCTGGAAGTGGGACGTACAATGTCTGCACATGTCAATGGTCCAAGTCGGACCGAAACGTCGTCGTCTGCTTCTCTCTTTTATGTGTGGGTTATTTGTGTATGCACTCTGAAGAAGGGGGTGGAGATATTTGCAGTTTGGGGGGACATCTGAACTGTAGTATTGGAACACCTCTGGCAAGACAACGATAGTGTGAGTGATGGTGAAAGTGTTTCCTCTTTTTTGGTCATCCTACCTCGGTGGGAGACAGTCGGTATGTTAAATTTTTTTCTTTTTTTCTTTCGAGTATTTGGCAATTGCTCCATGACTGAAAAGTAGCATCAAGAGACACAGGTCTCCACAACATCTTTGTAACTAGAACTGTGAAGGTAGCTGTTAGTTCATGTTTGTGTGTAATAGTATATAGAGAGCTTATACTGTTGCACCTATCTGTCTCTCATGCCCTTGAGAGAACCTACTTGGCACAAGTGTAGCCTTTTTTTTTTTTTTTTCCTCCAGTTTATTATCTCTAACAAAGCCATTTATGTTTATAAGCATGCTGTGTCTATATAATACAGGTTCTGCAAAATATATTTCAAGTATAATACTTTTCTAGTAGCCATTTCTATTTTTTCTAGTGATAAGATAATCTTTACATATCACTCTGATGCTGAAGGAAAACCAGATTTAAACTCGTGTTTGTGTTTTAATCATATCATTCTCAAAATACAAACTTGCATAATAGTGTTTAAATTTTACCAATGAAATATCATATGACTTTCAGTGCCAAGTGCTGGACCTGATAACGTGAGTGCGAATGCAACGTCTTCAACCACAATTGTCGTACGTTGGAAGGAAGTGCCCAAGATTCACCAAAATGGTATCATAGAAGGGTACAAAGTGGTTTATGTTGGTAAGTTTTGTCACATATGTGATTCTGATTATCAACAGTATTCATGAATACAATGTATTAAGGGTAACTTTTAATGAGTACAGTAGTACCTCAGTACACATCTGCCTGAGAATAAGTCCAACTTGGTATACGTCCTGTTTGGACACAAAATTTTTTCCTTGGTATTTGACCTTTGGAATATGACTCACATGCTAGAACTTGTATGGGTCAAAATGAGTCATGACACCATGCGCTACACTGTTACTCTGCGGCCCAGAACCATATTATTACCACCAACATATCTTGTTCATTGAATTTAATCGTTTCTAACAACTACCTTTAGATGCCATCATAAACAAAGGAAGAAATGAATAATTCATTCCGAGAATTGTAAACGAGAGTGGAGTGACTAGGCCAGATGCAGATTCATACACGTTTTCTCGGGTGCTGGACCTGAGAAAATGTAATGTTTTCCCTCCACCTGGCATATAAACATAGCATGTTTATATGCTATGTAATGCATTTCTTATATAATTTTGAAGAAAATATCATAGATGGATTAATGAAAATGCCTATATTAACATAAAATAAGACATTTAATGTGCTCAAGAGTGATTATTATTACGTACTATTAGCAAAGTAAAGCGAGGTTAAATTTGCATTTATTTCATCTAATTCTTTTGTATTTATGTATGTATTTTAGTATTAAGCAGTATTGAAATTACATATTTTAGTATTAAACAGTGTTTAAATTATTTGATACAACCCCATCAATGTATAATATGCCAATGAGAACAGGATTTTTTTCGTAGGAACGGATTAATTGTTTTCCCTATATTTCTTATGGGAAAATTTGTTTGGTATACGTCCTGTTTGGTATAAGTCCAAGGTCCTGGAACGGATTAAGAACGTATACCGAGGTATCAATGTATTATACAGTTAAAAAAAAAATTTTGTAATTTGAGACATACTATATGAAAGAGGATTCCTTGTAAGCAGTGAACTTTTTGGTGTTATTAAAAAGTTAATAGGGAAGAGATTTAATAAATGAAAACTGAGGGGAGCCCCTACTGAGCATGCGGAGGCTAGACAGGAAGTTGCAGGTTGGGATCCACTGGCTGCGACTTGGCTACCCTACCACCAGAAGACTCATCGAATGCGTGCGAGAGGAGCGCTGCTGCCATTGTGACCAGATGGTTCCCAAGCCACTAGTGCACTACCTTCTCGACTGCCCAGCGATGGTGCCACTCCGACGGAGGCACTTCCCAATGGCACCTGAGGACCCGACCCGAGAAGACACTGCAGCCCGGCTGGTGTACCTGGCCGTCCGAGACCTGGGAACTCTCATCCCCGTCCTGGCTGCCCACCCGCTGCCTCGATGACAGCGCCACATATAGACTATTCGCCACTACCTCTCCCCGTCTTTCGACTCTCCTACCCCCCCTTTCTTCCTGTCTTTCACCCCTATCTTCCCTTCCCCACTGCTAAAAAAAAAAAAAAAAAAAAAAAAATCCAATGGCGCCTGTATTAGTTTACTAGGTAGAAGCCTGAACTTATCTAGAGCCCATGCCACACAACCAACAATTGTTGAGGCAACAAGTGCCCAAAGACCCTGGGCCCTAGAGACGCCTGCTGATGAAGCCCAAGTGGACGCCTGCTGATGAAGACCAAGATGACGCCTGCTGATGAAGATACGAAGTGAGACAACACTTTCCCCCGGGGAGTCACCGCAAGAGAGATGATGATGTTACCCTCCACCCGGAGGGCCCAAGAAAGAAGACAGAAGAAAGAAGAAGATGAACGTCGCCCCCAGTCTGGGGGCCACTGCCGGGTCACCATCTGGAGAAGACTTGGGCCGGAAATACCGGCAAATCCCTAATGAATGAATGAAATGAAAACTATAGAAAAACAAAAATTTTAAATGATTGGAAAATGCCTTGATTACATCACAGCATACATCCCTCGTCATTAAAGTACAATGGCTCCCCCTCTAAAACCACAACCCCAAACTAGGTAATTCCTTGTGTTTTAAGACCTCTTCAGCTGTCTAGGAAGTGACTAACACATTCTTCAGGGTTTCATGGGCAAATTTCCCCTCAGCTTGTAGACAGTGTTCTAAAACCGTGGGACTGGACTGATATCCTTTCCTTAGTAGATCTCTCCATCACAGCCAAGAGGTTCTCAGTGGGGGTTAAAGTCTGGGGAATATCCTGGGCATTCGTAGAAGGGTACTCCACAGGCATTGAAACCACTGAACAACAGATTTTGTGGTGTTGCAAGGAGCTCTGTCTTGCATAAAACCCTTGCACCACACTGTATGAAAGATTCAGGCAAATGGTAAGAGAGCAGGTATACGTTAGTGGGAACATTTTTAGAGGCTTCCCTGGACATGCTTTTTGGTATGGGCATGTCATCAACCATATCCTCAAGAAACTGATGCAACCACATCTTAGCTGGACACTCGTACATATTGGTTGCTTCTACTATTTCCTTTATTTGATGGCCTTCATTTTGTAATCCAATGATCTTTGCAATTGTCTCGTGTCGTCAACTTAATCCTGCCTATATTAATTCATCAGTAGTCTAAAATGTTCAGCAACCTAGGTCCCCAACACCACATGGTGCAGGGGTACCACAGACACAAAACCATCCACCACCAGTGGACAAGTTTGGGAGGTTATGTGAAGGTAGAAAGTTGAAAGTGAACATAGATAAGAGTAAAGTGATGAGGGTATCAGATGATTTAGAAAGGAAAATTGGATATCACATTGGCGGGAGGGAGTGTGGAAGAAATGAATGTTTTCAGATGTATTTGGGAGTTGACGTGTCAGCAGATTGGTTTATGAAGGATGAGGTTAACCATAGAATTGATGAAGGTAAAAAGTTGAGTAGTGCATTGAGGTATCTGTGGAGACAAAGAACATTATCCATGGAGGCAAAGAAGGGAATGCACAAGAGTATAGTGGTACCAACACTCTTATATGGGTGTGAAGCATGGGCTGTAAATGCTTTCTTGGGCCCATGGTGACTTATTTGCAGAAACACGCACGAAAAACTGTGATAATATGAAATGTACCTAATGTATGCTTAGATGCAACCGCACTGGTTGGCTTGTAAACACTGGCACCCACGGGGCAGCTGAGGCCACATGTGGGACATGTCCCGGACAAATCACATAAGGCGAGTTTTTTATCATGAGGCGAAGCAAAATTTTTGCATTCAAATGCATCGTATGGCGGATTTAACGTAACGTGATGCGTTCGTAAGGTGGGGGTCCACTGTAAATGGGGAATTTCTTGTACTCATTTGATAGAACAGAAGGAATACTAGCAAAATAGCGGCAAGTTAGGTCAATTGGAACACTGGAGTTGGCTGATAAGGCTCAGAGTGGGCAAAATTGCCAGTGCGTACATATCGCTGAGACTACTAACTTTGTGAGAGCATAATTCCATGCATTTTTCCATTAAAATTCATACTTTTGGTTTCATTACCTTCAGAAAAAGGTTCTCTGTTATTTCATAATAATTGTTACTTTATTTTTGACCCTGAGAGCAATTCTCAGATCAGGGGTTCTGACACTGAAACGGTTAATAAAGGTTGTCACTAGACTGACTGATTCCTTTTATAATAGGAATTATACTGTAAGAAATGTAATTATAATTTTGTTAACAAAATAATTTCTCCTTGATGATCTAGTTATTATTCCACTTTCTTCGGTTAGATCTATTTTTACTTTTTTTTTTTTTTTAACAAGTCGGCCGTCTCCCACCGAGGCAGGGTGACCCAAAAAGAAAATACTTTCATTCAACACTTTCACGTCACTCACACACAATCACTGTTTTTGCAGAGGTGCCCAGAATACAACAGTTTAGAAGCATATACGTATAAAGATACGTAACATATTCCTCCAAACCGCCAATATCCTGAACCCCTCCTTTAGAGTGCAGGCATTGTGCTTCCCATTTCCAGGACTCTAGTCCAGCTATATAAATATAACCGGTTTCCCTGAATCCCTTCACTAAATATTACCCTGCTCACACTCCAACAGCTCGTCAGGTCCCAAATACCATTCGTCTCCATTCACTCCTATCGAACACGCTCATGCATGCTTGCTGGAAGTCCAAGCCCCTCCCCCACAAAACCTCCTTTACCCCTTCCTTCCAACCTTTTCAAGAACGACCCCTACCCCGCCTTCCTTCCCCTACATATTTATATGCTCTCCATGTCATTCTACTTTGATCCATTCTCTCTAAATGACCAGACCACCTCAACAACCCCTCTTCTGCCCTCTGACCAATACTATTATTAACTCCACACCTTTTCCTAATTTCCACACCGAATTTTCTGCATAATATTTACACCACACATTGCCCTTAGACAGGACATCTCCACTGCCTCCAACCGCCTCCTCACTCTTCTCGGTTTATGTTACAATTTCCTTTCATCTTCATTTGATAAAATATGGGATTTTATATACCTTGTAATGTTATGTTATTAATAGTGCTAAATATATGCAAGATGTTATAGGTAAAGTAAAATGCAGTATTTTAGAATGTTTGAAAGTTTTAATGTGCAAAATGACCTTTGCTCATTAGGTAAGAGTTTCTTTTATTTTTTCCAGCATCATCTGTGTCCTAACAAGTTAAAATGGTATTTATCCAGTTTATTTCTTATTCTGTCACACACACAAAATTTTTAGCAATTGTGATTGCTGAATTTACTATTTTTTCATTCTAGGTAAAAACATGAAGCCACAAGAGAAAGTGATCCGCAACAATAATACATTTGCTGCAACCATAACCCAGCTTCGAAAGTATTACCAGTATACTGTACAAGTTTTGGCCTATACTAGGCTGGGTGATGGAACATTATCCACTCCACCTCTCTTAGTACAAACCCATGAAGATGGTAAGTAATGGATATTATATATAGTTACCAGTGTTACTTGTATATACTTATCACCCTTCAGTTGCTGCTAAACACACACATTGTTGTGGTATTGAGGATACATATTTTTGTTTGGTTGGATATAATTTTGATGCTTAGTAGCAAAGATGGTTTCTGATATAAACTCAATTTGTGTGATACTTCATTTGAAATGGCTATGATTTGTGTATACTATATATATGTAGAGTATTGTATGTTACATTTAGTTGCCTGCAAAATAGTATATAGACGTTTCGTCTAGTTTGTGGCCCTCTATCTCAAACCTCATGCATTGTATACTTCGTCTCTGTGCCATCATTGTATCTTTTAAGATTTGTGTGCCATATTACATAATAAAATATACCAATTTGTGCATTTAGAAAAGGTGAGGTGATAGAAGTGGAATCTTGAAAGAACTTCAGGGGTGGATCCCATCTGTAGGAGAGTAGTGTTATAGCAGTAGAGTTGTAGATGAGTAGAACAGTCTGCCATGTAGTCATTGAAACTAAAACCTGGGGCAGCCTTTAATATAGGTTAGACAGATATATGAGCGAGAAGGGCTGGATTTGTGAATTAACTGCCAAATGCTGAAGCCCTCTCAAATACCTTTTATATCTGGTAATGAGACATCATCATAAATGTACAGTTGTATAAGGGCAAAATATTTTTTTAACACACTGGCTGTCTTCCCCTCTCAAAAAAAAAGGAAACTAAAGATATTCTTTGTCATATGCAGTACAGTAGGGCCCCACTTATACACCAGATTAGGTTCCAGCCTAATGTCGGAAAGCAGACATCGGCGGGAAGCAGAATGCCATTTTTTCCACTTATAAATGCATATAAATGCCAGATAACATGTTTACATTAACATATATTAAGTTAGCAATAGAACTAGGCATTAAAAACAATAAAAAGTATGATACACACACAGTACACCCATTACTTGCCTTAAAATATTTGTAGTCTTAATGTAGGGTGAGAGGTGAGTTTTATTTGTAGGAAGTCAGGTTTGGGAGGTATGGTAGCCAGCCAGGTCAGCCCACCCCACCCCACCCCTCCCCACCCACATGTAATATGCTACGACATTTAATTAAAGCACCCCAGAGCAATAAAATAGAAATACAGTACATTTATTAATTACTAAAATGTTTGTAGTCTTAATGTAGGGTGAGAGGTGAATTTTATTTGTAGAAAGTCAGATTTGGAAAGCATGGTAGGCAGCCCTCCCTGCCCCACCCCACCCACACGTAATGTAAACAAACCAGGCGAACACGTCTGGTGTTTGTTCATACACGTTTGTATTATACCATAATAAAAACACTACATTGAGTACAAGTTGTCTCCACGTTGATACAATAGAATAAATAAAGACCAACACTTCCATTCTCGTGTAATTTTTAGAAGGAATGATGCTCTGATATTATTATTATTACAAATTATTATTGCAAGTTGTTGTTATTATTACAAGTTGTTATTGTCACAAGTTGTTTTTGTTATTACAAGTTATTATTACAAGTTATTATTACAAGTTATTATTACAAGTTATTATTACAAGTTATTATTACAAGTTATTATTACAAGTTATTATTACAAGTTATTATTACAAGTTATTATTACAAGTTATTATTACAAGTTATTATTACAAGTTATTATTACAAGTTATTATTACAAGTTATTATTACAAGTTATTATTACAAGTTATTATTACAAGTTATTATTACAAGTTATTATTACAAGTTATTATTACAAGTTATTATTACAAGTTGTTATTACAAGTTATTATTACAAGTTATTATTACAAGTTATTATTACAAGTTATTATTACAAGTTATTATTACAAGTTATTATTACAAGTTATTATTACAAGTTATTATTACAAGTTATTATTACAAGTTATTATTACAAGTTATTATTACAAGTTATTATTACAAGTTATTATTACAAGTTATTATTACAAGTTATTATTACAAGTTATTATTACAAGTTATTATTACAAGTTATTATTACAAGTTATTATTACAAGTTATTATTACAAGTTGTTATTACAAGTTGTTATTACAAGTTGTTATTACAAGTTGTTATTTCAAGTTGTTATTTCAAGTTGTTATTTCAAGTTGTTGTTGTTATTACAAGTTATTATTTCAAGTTGTTATTACAAGTTATTATTTCAAATTGTTGTTATTACAAGTTGTTGTTATTACAAGTTATTATTTCAAGTTGTTGTTACAGTTTGTTGTTACAATTTGTTATTACAATTTGTTATTACAATTTGTTGTTACAAGTTGTTGTTACAAGTTGTTGTTATTACAAGTTATTTAAAGTTGTTGCTGTTATTACAAGTTGTTGTTATTCTTTCTTTCAACGTACCAGCCGTATCCCACTGAGGTGGGGTGGCCCAAAAGAAAAAACAAGTTTCTCTTTTTAAATTTAGTAATATATACAGGAGAAGGGGTTACTAGCCCCTTGCTCCTGGCATTTTAGTCGCCTCTTACAACACGCATGGCTTACGGAGGAAGAATTCTGTTCCACTTCCCCATGGAGAAGTTGTTGTTATTACAAGTTATTATTTCAAGTTGTTGTTATTACAAGTTGTTACTGTTATTACAAGTTGTTATTACAAGTTATTATTTCAAGTTGTTGGTATTACAAGTTGTTATTGTTACAATTTGTTGTTACAATTTATTACAAATTATTACAAGTTGTTGTTGTTACAAGTTGTTGTTGTTGTTACAAGTTGTTGTTGTTGTTACAAGTTATTATTATTATAATCATAAAAAAGAAGCACTAAACTCACAAGGGTCGTGAATAGCTATAGGTAGAGTGAAGGCATATGAAAGGAATAAATTTCTAGTTAAGTTACTGGTGTTTGACTAGAGAAAACGTAATTCTTCGACTCTCCTACCAAACGCTTGGTAAACAAATCTCGTATTTGTCAATTTTTATACTGTGGGTGCATGTATCATGTTTATATGTTACGTAGCATCTTCATTATATAATTTTGAAAAAAATGTAGGTGGATTAATGGAAATGTCTATATTAACATAATATACGACATTTAATGCGCCCAAGAGATTATATGGTGTCGAGTAGAGAGAGACTTAGTAATTTTAATGCGTTCTGCACGCCAGCACAGCAGTGTGTAAGTATATTTAGGTACACATAATTATGATTATCAGAGTACCTATAAAATATGCAATAACTTTAAAACACTTGAAATTTTGGAAAATTTCCAGACATAATAGAGAGTTGTGCTCACAGAGGATGTAAACAAACTGGGTGGCGCTCGCCATATAGCAAATTTTGGTCATAATTTTAAATTGCCGTATTAGCGGAACGCTGTAAGGCGAAACGCCGTAAAACGGGGCCCTACTGTAAATGTGTAGTTTATATACAGTGTTCCCTGGAGTTACAGTGGGCTGGAGTTACGATTAACCCTCACAATTGTTTCCATGTAATAATTCTGGATTATTTACCCTTCCTAACTGCATTTGTGTTTTAATTACACCATCTTTTGCAATACCAAGTCGTTATACTTCCTAAAATGTGCAGTAAATCGGTTATTTCTCTGAAGATCAAGCAAGAAATTAGTGTATTTGTGCATGAATATAGCTTTTTACAATCAACCATAACTGCTATTATCAAGGGAATAGATGAATCTAAGCTAGTGAAAAAAAGGTAGAGAAATTATCATGTAGGTGGAAAGACTGTTGTTAATGTGGACAAGAGAAAAGCAAATGAAGGGAGGTACAGTGCCTGCAAGTTATTTCTGAGCATACATGCCCAAGGTACAGTAAAGGTTATACTTCTGGGGACTTGTAATATATTACCATAAAACCATGTATTTTAAAGTTGGAGTTACAATAGCTTAGAGGTATGATATGTCTTCTGGAGTGTATTAATGCCATAACGCCATGAACCACTATAATTAATGCTATGTATTAATCTTCATTAGTAATGTAGGTTATGATGCCTATACTGTTGTTGTGTACTTGATTAAAATTTGCTGTATGTAGCTTATCTAAGATGGCTTATTTCACAGAATATACAGAATTTTTCTTAATTATCTTTCAGTTCCTGGGCCACCATCAGAAATCTCTTTTCCTGATGTGTCCTTCACATATGCACGCATTATTTGGGATGTCCCAGAAGAGCCAAATGGTGAGATAACAGCATATTCCATTGTGTACCATCTAGCTGAGAGCACAGATGTCAACAATACTTTGGAGTTTGGTCCTACTACACGTACTTACAAGTAAATATATGGATGTCTTGTTTATAGGCGTGAATGTCAACAGAATTTTTTTTAAATTTAATAGATTATATTTTTTATGATTCATCCTTACTACAGTATGCACAACTTAAAAAATGCGGAGTTCTGTAAAACAATGAACCGTCAAAAATAGAGAAAGATTTCTCGTCAGTGTGCAAAAGAATAACTATATTATTTCATTATAACTTTTGAAGGTAGCTTACGAGAGGTTTTTACAAAGCAGAAGTGTTAAAGGAAGAGCAGAGTATTATTTTTTTTTTTTTTTTTTTTTTTTATTTTTTTATTTATTTATTTATTTATTATCACACTGGCCGATTCCCACCAAGGCAGGGTGGCCCGAAAAAGAAAAACTTTCACCATCATTCACTCCATCACTGTCTTGCCAGAAGGGTGCTTTACACTACAGTTTTTAAACTGCAACATTAACACCCCTCCTTCAGTATATGGAGAGTAAAAGAAAGGTGAAGAGAGTGGTGAGAGAGTGCAAAAGGAGAGCAGATGAAAGAGTGGGAGAGGCACTGTCAAGAAATTTTAATGAAAATAAGAAAAAATTTTGGAGTGAGTTAAACAAGTTAAGAAAGCCTAGGGAAAGTATGGATTTGTCAGTTAAAAACAGAGTAGGGAAGTTAGTAGATGGGGAGAGGGAGGTATTAGGTAGATGGCGAGTATATTTTGAGGAACTTTCAAATGTTGAGGAAGAAAGGGAGGCGGTAATTTCATGCTCTGGCCAGGGAGGTATACCATCTTTTAGGAGTGAAGAAGAGCAGAATGTAAGTGTGGTGGAGGTACGTGAGGCATTACGTAGAATGAAAGGGGGTAAAGCAGCTGGAACTGATGGGATCATGACAGAAATGTTAAAAGCAGGGGGGGATATAGTGTTGGAGTGGTTGGTGCTTTTGTTTAATAAATGTATGAAAGAGGGGAAGGTACCTAGGGATTGGCGGAGAGCATGTATAGTCCCTTTATATAAAGGGAAAGGGGACAAAAGAGATTGTAAAAATTATAGAGGAATAAGTTTACTGAGTATACCAGGAAAAGTGTACGGTAGGGTTATAATTGAAAGAATTAGAGGTAAGACAGAATGTAGAATTGCGGATGAGCAAGGAGGCTTCAGAGTGGGTAGGGGATGTGTAGATCAAGTGTTTACATTGAAGCATATATGTGAACAGTATTTAGATAAAGGTAGGGAAGTTTTTATTGCATTTATGGATTTAGAAAAGGCATATGATAGAGTGGATAGAGGAGCAATGTGGCAGATGTTGCAAGTATATGGAATAGGTGGTAAGTTACTAAATGCTGTAAAGAGCTTTTATGAGGATAGTGAGGCTCAGGTTAGGGTATGTAGAAGAGAGGGAGAATACTTCCCGGTAAAAGTAGGTTTTAGACAGGGATGTGTAATGTCACCATGGTTGTTTAATATATTTATAGATGGGGTTGTAAAAGAAGTAAATGCTAGGGTGTTCGGGAGAGGGGTGGGATTAAATTATGGGGAATCAAATTCAAAATGGGAATTGACACAGTTACTTTTTGCTGATGATACTGTGCTTATGGGAGATTCTAAAGAAAAATTGCAAAGGTTAGTGGGTGAGTTTGAGAATGTGTGTAAAGGTAGAAAGTTGAAAGTGAACATAGAAAAGAGTAAGGTGATGAGGGTATCAAATGATTTAGATAAAGAAAAATTGGATATCAAATTGGGGAGGAGGAGTATGGAAGAAGTGAATGTTTTCAGATACTTGGGAGTTGAAGTGTCGCCGGATGGATTTATGAAGGATGAGGTTAATCATAGAATTGATGAGGGAAAAAAGGTGAGTGGTGCGTTGAGGTATATGTGGAGTCAAAAAATGTTATCTATGGAGGCAAAGAAGGGAATGTATGAAAGTATAGTAGTACCAACACTCTTATATGGATGTGAACTTGGGTGGTAAATGCAGCAGCGAGGAGACGGTTGGAGGCAGTGGAGATGTCCTGTCTAAGGGTAATGTGTGGTGTAAATATTATGCAGAAAATTCGGAGTGTGGAAATTAGGAGGTGTGGAGTTAATAAAAGCATTAGTCAGAGGGCAGAAGAGGGGTTGTTGAGGTGGTTTGGTCATTTAGAGAGAATGGATCAAAGTAGAATGACATGGAAAGCATATAAATCTATAGGGGAAGGAAAGAGGGGTAGGGGTCGTCCTCGAAAGGGTTGGAAAGAGGGGGTAAAGGAGGTTTTGTGGGTGAGGGGCTTGGACTTCCAGCAAGCGTGCATGAGCATGTTAGATAGGAGTGAATGGAGACGAATGATACTTGGGACTTGACGATCTGTTGGAGTGTGAGCAGGGTAATATTTAGTGAAGGGATTCAGGGAAACCGGTTATTTTCATGTAGTCGGACTTGAGTCCTGGAAATGGGAAGTACAATGCCTGCACTTTAAAGGAGGGGTTTGGGATATTGGCAGTTTGGAGGGATATGTTGTGAATCTTTATACGTATATGCTTCTAAGCTGTTGTATTCTGAGCACCTCTGCAAAAGCAGTGATAATGTGTGAGTGTGGTGAAAGTGTTGAATGATGATGAAAGTATTTTCTTTTTGGGGATTTTCTTTCTTTTTTTGGGTCACCCTGCCTCGGTGGGAGACGACCGACTTGTTAAAAAAAAAAAAAAACAACTTTTGAATGATATCCATCATTGCAGGGCGGTAGAGTTAAAGCCCGAGAGCTACTACATGTTCCTAGTGAGTGCACGCACACGTCTAGGTTACGGCCAAGCATTAAAAGCTCCTGTGTACACGACAAATAACAGAGAACTGCCTGCACCTCCCTCTCGCCCTTCAGTCTCACACTCTCAAATCACATCGAGAACTATAACTTTCTCTTGGAACCCTGGCAGGGATGGATTTGCTCCCATCAGGTGAGTTTGAGCTTGCATTGTTAATGGTTTGACAATTATAGGAAATGCTTTTACTTTTTGTATGATCTGTATGCAGATAGCTATTGCTTGGTATTTATATTGTGGCATATAATACTGTATAGTATTTTTTTTATCCTGTAGTAACTAATCAGTTTGATTAATTTCAATGAACAATAATTTCTTTTCCAGATATTACACTGTCCAGTACACTGAAAGTAACAGTGGGTGGCAAACCATTGATGAAAGGATAGATTATTCTGGGAATAGCTACACTACTGAGAATCTAAAGCCTTTTACTGCTTACAAGTTTAGACTTAAAGCAACCAATGACATTGGGGCAAGTGGTTGGAGTGACAGCAGTGTGGAGGTCAGGACGCTTCCTGCTGCACCTGTCGAACCTCCAACTGATATTAAGGTATGAATTGGCTGCTAATAAATAGTATTGGAATTTATGCACTAATAAACATGCTACTTGACTGTAGCCATTGATATGACGGGAAAATAGTAATGAACTGTATGTGGACAAGAGAGAAAGCAGTGTGATGAAGGAATTAGCTCTTTTATTATAAAATAACTTTAAAATCAAGACTGCTAATTTGCTAGAATTCATTGATCAGATCCCACTTAATTGAAATATCTACACATAGAATCCAGTGGGTAGTAGCTTATTACAAAATAATCAATGGAAATTAAAATAAATAATATCACTGGCTCCATGGAGAAGTGGAGAAGAATCCTTCCTCCATAAGCCATTCATATCATAAAAGGTAACTGAAATGCAAGGAGCAAGAGGCTGGTAACCCTTTCTGTAAAATTACTAAATACAATAAGGAAAAAAACTTTCATTTCTTCTTTTTTGGGTCACCCTACTTTGGTGGAAAGTAGCTGGTTTGTTAAAAAAAAGAAAAAAATCATCATTGCCTTTTGCTTAAGCAAATAGTAGTATTACTCTAAAGCATTTTACATAAACAGAAGTATATTTAAGAAATAACAATTTATTTTATTTCTCATTTGATATTAACCCTTTCAGGGTCGGCAGGCCCTCTCCTAAACTTGTTCTCAGGGTTGGAAATTTAAAAAAAAAAAAAAAAAAAATCTTATGAAATGATAGAGAATCTTTTCCCGATCATAGTGACGCCAAAAATGTGAAATTTGATGGAAAACTTACGGAATTATGCTCTCGCAAAGTTAGCGGTCTCGACGATTTTTACGCATTGGCGATTTTGCCCACTTTGAGCCCTATTTTCGGCCAATTCCAATGTGCCAGTCGACAAAAATCATAACTGTTTTGCTAGAACTCTATTTTTCTATCGAATGAGTATAAGAAACCACCCATTTACCGATTTCAACTATCCAATAAAGTGGTCAGAAATTGGCAATTTTTCCAATTTCACACAAATTTCAAAAGATGCCAATTTCCAAGTAGGGTCCAGAATAAACAAGACAAACATTCCTGGCACTAAAAGAGCATTATTTCTGTTCATTAGTCACATCCCCAGGCCTCTTACATTTCTTTTGCTTTCCACTTTGAATTTTTATTCTCAGAAAAAAATAGGAGATTTACTGTTATGCAGACTACTGCATTAGTGTAGAAATTGTATAAATAATATCAGCACACTTGTGAAAGAATATTAGACTCACCAGTTGATGTGTATTGGATACGTGGTATGATTTGTTTACTTTTGAACTTTGGCAAAAATTGAACATTTCTGCTACTTTGAGCTCAGTTTCAAGGTACTTTTCATTGTGAAACCAATCAAAATCATCTCAATTTCTGTAAAATGTCTTCCATTCTATAAAATGAGACTGGGAAAACTAGAATACAACCATAAATAGCATACGAAAATACGCTGCAAAGTCACTGTTTTAAAGCAAAAACACGGTCTTAGTTTTTTTTTTTTTTTTTCTGATTATGCACTGTGTGCTGCAGAATTCTTATATACTGTGCACACTGACCATATAGACCCTTTCTTTCATGTGTGGGCCTACCAGCTTTCTCTCGATAGATTTGAAGGCGCTAGAATTTATGCGTACTAGTTCGGCACCAACCCTGGCGTGCAAGCTGTACTAGTATGGCACCAACCCTGAAAGGCTTAAGCACTAAGTAAAATATTTTCTTACTCAAATTAGCTTTTGGTTTTTCAGGTCATTCCAATAACAACAAAGAGTGTGCGGGTGGAATGGACACCCCTCTTCCCTAACTCCTGGAGTGGAGATACCAAGACTGGTGGCTACAGAGTTAAATTTCGTCAGATATCAGACATTCCCACAGCCTTCAGTATGCAGCAGAAGGAGTTGAAGGATACTCTAGCTAGAGAAGTTGTATTAGAGGATCTACAGGTAAATATTTCTTAGCTGATCATCATCTGAATACTAAAATCAAGTTATTCACTGTGCTGGCCGGGTGGCCCAAAAAAGAAAAACAAGTTTCTTTTTTTAACTTTAGTAATGTATACAGGAGAAGGGTTTACTAGCCCCTTGCTCCCTCTTACTGAATATGTCTTTCTATATTTATCCAGTGTAATGAATGAAAGAGCTCAGATCTCCATTCAGTACATCTGAATTTTTCTCTCATTATTTTAGCCTCATGTTAGTTTTCCCTTTTCTATCATTAAATTTGAAAATCTGTCTGCATGTGCTGTATTTTTATCACTCATCTCGACACTTACTTGATTCAGCAGTAAGGTGCTGTTAAGTTATGTAATATTAGGAGAGACCTGAGAAATATTCAGTGAATGTTAAAATTTCTTATTCCTGTTAAATTTGAATATTACTCAGAGCCTTAAATCTTGATTAATTATTTAATATTTAGAAATAGTAGTGAAGTTTGAAGATCACTTGAGCAGCATTAAGTAACATGATACAGTAGAAATTGAGAGCAGAGGAAATCTTATAAAACTTTCAGAAATCATTGTTGAATCAAAAGTTGAAAACTTTTTACATAGCATAGAAACTTGGTAATTTGATATAGTATGTGAGTCATGAAAGGACTAGTCAAAATAATATCTTGCTACCAATTCTGAATAAGTTTACTTAGTTTTCCATGGTATGAATTCCTGAAGGAACTGCAGATATTTTTTTTCCTGTAGGCTTTGGCTACCTGACTTATTTACACTGTACTATTTATACTTGCCAGGTGGATACAAATTATGAAGTGTTGGTGGTAGCTTATAATGCTCAGGGAGAGTCACCATCATCTGCCCCATCCACAGTGTATGTAGGAGAAGCTGTCCCAACAGGCAATCCTAAGAATGTAAAAGCTGAGGCTTTATCATCAACTGAAGTAAAAATTTCCTGGGAGGTATGCTTCTCTTTATGATAATAGATTCTGTTTGATTACTAGGACATTGTTGAAAATTTAAGCTAAATATTGAATAATTGCAATGTTCCTTCCTGTATTTATAATTTATTAATGAAATAGCCTGATTATATACTGTATAATGAGTAATGTAATATTTAATCTTGCCACAATGTATTAATGACATATTAGATAATAAACAGAATTATTTTCACATCAGCCACCAGAGGAGCAGGATAAAAATGGGGAACTTCTTGGCTACAAGATTTTCTACAGAAGCGAGAAAGACCCAGAAGGCTCGGAAGAGATTGAAGTAATTGGGGCCTCGACTACAAATTATGAACTGCTGTACTTGGACATGTATACACGATATATTATTACCATCTTGTGCTTTAACCCGGCTGGGGATGGCCCTAAGTCAGAACCTGTGTATGCAAGAACACTTCAAGATCTCCCTGGACCTGTTGCTAATTTAAGCTTCACTGACATCACAATGAATAGCCTTAAAGTTGTTTGGGATGCTCCTGCAAGACCGAATGGGAAGATAGTGGGATACCTTGTTACATACGAGACTGCCAGGCCTGATGAAAGTAAGCTTCTTGATAGAGTGGACAACTGTATGCCATTTTAGTTTTGAATATGAGATTGTTTTCCATATTATGTAATAACAAAAAGTTTATTCCCCATGGGGAAGTGGAACAGAATTCTAACTCCATAAGCCATGTGTGTCATAAGAGGCAACTAAAATGCTGAAAGCAAGGGGCTAGTAACCCCTTCTCCTGTGTACATTACTAGATTTTAAAAGAGAAACTTTCGTTTTTCTTTTTAGGTTACCCTGCCTTGGTGGGATATGGCCGGTTTGTTGAAAAAAAAATAATTTAATGGTATAGGTACTAACTCTTTAAATCCAAATGCTTTCACATCTTAAATGAAAGTACATCTCTTTTTAGAGTTTATGATTCTGATGATAATACTCTTACTTTTGAATATAAACTTTAGTATTTCTTCATTGTTGTTACATTTACGGCTTGATGTATGAGAGGTTGTGAATTTCTTAAAAGAATAGCAAAATCCAAATTATGATTTATTATTATTGAAATGTATTAGCTTCATTATTCAATAATTTATATCATAACTTTGTAATATAATGCTGTACCATTTATAGGAGGACATTGCAGTCAGTCTCCACTAGGAGTGGAAGGCATGTTAACAACTCAAAACTTTTCCTCAGTTTTTGCAGAATTGGAATTCTCTGATGGGATATGTTTGTCATTTAAGTTCAGATGTGTTTTTCAACCTTATCTTATTTTAGTCCCTCAAAACTGGGAAATACAGTAAGCCAGTATCTTCATGGTTGCAAAGGGGTGGTTTTGAAGGTGTATACTTTACATGCAATTGTTATATGCTTCCAAAATTTATTGGGACATTGCATCAGTTTTGTAATTGTTTTGTCACTTGATTCCTTTTTATAGTTGACCTTTGCCATTAACTTTCATTTTATAATTTCAGACTTTAGTAAGCAAGTAAAACAGAAAGTAACTTCTTCATACTTGTTGGTGACATCACTAGAAGAAGAAGTTGCTTACGAATTTAGCGTTAGAGCACAGACTGTTGATTATGGTCCAGAGGTAAATAGGTTGATATCTTGGTCATTTACCTTATATTAATTGTGAAATTGTTCACTAGTTCTAAAGTCTTAAGAAGAAATTAACTCATGGTTTAACTTGCATTACAGTATGAAGGAACATGTATATCCTTCTGAAAAATATAAATTACTAACCATGTCATTTAGGGATTTTATCATGTGTGAATGAATATGGTGGAAGTTTCCAGGGGTAATGAGATGCTAGGATTATCTGTATGTAGAAAGTGGATAGTAAGCAAGAGGTATTTTTAATAATTCTGAACTCTAAAAGTTAAAAAGAGAATGTGATTGAAGTTTCCTCTAAATGTTTAGCCAGGTGAGGTGTCCAAATTTTAACAAAGCTCCTTCTTCAGTAGATGTGCTGCTAATACTACACAGAATTTATTTTTAAAGTGTTTTTGTTTAATATTCTTCTGTAGCCCTACTTTGTGAACTATATTTTTTTCTCTACAGCTACATTTGTTTTGTCCTGTTTTAATACTTCTGATGGTAGTCTTTTAATATTTTCACACATTCTTATTTCTGTGTAAGCAAAATAGTAGCTAATTTATTTGTGCAAACCATACCATGGGCGGGGATAGAACCCGCAATCAGAGAGTCTCAAAACTCCAGACCATTGCGTTAGCCACTGGACCAGCTAGCCACAATAAAATTCGTCCAACTAGGTATATTTCTACACCATAGGAAGGTTAGCATAGGCACAACTGTGGCTAACACGACGGTCTGGAGTTTTGAGACTCTATGATCGCGGGTTCTATCCCCGCCTGTGGTATGGTTTGTTTGCAATCGTGTCATTACGATTTCGTGAGTCATGTTAACAGCTTTGAGGGGACTTGAGCTAGAGTTCGTCACAGCCACGCTAGCTGGAGATTCGTCTGAAAAAACTTGCATTTGTGGTCACAGTGATGCCCATGCTAACCTTCCTATGGTGTAGAAATATACCTAGTTGGACGAATCTTATTGTGGCTAGCTGGTCCAGTGGCTAACGCGACGGTCTGGAGTTTTGAGACTCTCTAATCGCTGGTTCTATCCCCGCCCATGGTATGGTTTGTTTGCAATCGTGTCATTACAATTTTGCGAGTCTTATTTATGCAGTATCTGAGTTATGTATTGAAATGTGTGGTAAAACCCTACTGTAGGCATTTCCTCAAAGGAATGAATGTCAGTCAGCTGTAGCAATTAGAATATTAGATTGCCTGGCTATGAAAACAGGAATTACTTAAAATATTTTTCACTTACTATTTAATATAATTGTATATCTGTATATTTATTAGGTACAAGCAAATGTGACAACAGGGCCTCAGCCAGGCTCTCCAGCACGGCCAAAAGACCTAACATTAACCAAGACTGTGTCCAGTGTGACATTACATTGGCGC
Organism: Cherax quadricarinatus; assembly: GCF_038502225.1. Classification (NCBI taxonomy): domain Eukaryota; kingdom Metazoa; phylum Arthropoda; class Malacostraca; order Decapoda; family Parastacidae; genus Cherax; species Cherax quadricarinatus. The sequence goes on from NC_091309.1 coordinate 9,063,522, forward strand.
AATAGTCATTCTGGGAAGGACTCAATCCTTGGCTATTATATCGAGGCAAGAAAAATTGGTAAGCAAGTTGTTATTGTTTAATAGGAAATAATAGTTAATTTAACCTAAATAATAAATAAAAACTACCATTTGTTAATGTCTGTACACTGTTTTTAAATCTTGAAGCAGCATTGCATTGTCAGTCACAGTCACTGCTTATTTATCACAAGCATGAACACATCTTAATTGTGCCTGCCATAAACTGTTGCATTGCACCTTCATTATTTTGTAACAATTACTTTGCAAAATAATTTTTTTTTTTTATAAATTGAACTTTATTTTTGTAAAAATTGCACTAAAAATATTTTGATGTGAGCATTGTGTATGAATTAAAGTTTATCTAAATATTGTAGATGTGAGCATTTCAGTATTGCTGCCTACCCTGGCATCCTTGCAGTAATTACATTCAGTGTGCATGATATACATACAGGGTGTGTTTAGAAAGTAGGATTTGTCAGCCATAGAGTTAATCTCTGTTTTAACCCTTTGAGGGTCGACAGGCCCTCTCCGAAACTCGTTCTCAGGGTCGGCCAAATTTAAAAAAAAAAAAAATAATTTTCTCTTATGAAAAGATAGAGAATCTTTTCCCGATCATAAGGATACCAAAAGTTTGAAATTTGATGGAAAACTTACGGAATTATGCTCTCGCGAAGTTAGCGGTCTCGGGGATGTTTATGCATCGGCGATTTTGCCTACTTTGAGCCCCATTTTCGGCCAATTCCACTGTACTAGTCGACAAAAAACATAAATATTTCGCTAGAACTCCATTTTTTCTATCGAATGGGTGCAAGAAACCACCCATTTATGAAATTCAACTATCCAGTACAGTGGTCAGAATATAGCAATTTTGCCAATTTCATACAAATTTCAAAAGATGCCAATTTCCGAATAGGGTCCAGAATAAACAAGAAAGACATTCCTGGCACTAAAATGACATTTCCTCTGGTCATTAGTCACGTCTCAAGGCCCCTCTTATATTCTTTTGCTTTCCACTTTGAATTTTTATTCTCACAAAAAATATAAGATTTACTGTTATGCAGACTACTGCATTAGTGTAAAAAATGGTATAAATATTATTGGTGCACTTGTGAAAGAATATTAGACTCACCAGTTGACGTGTATTGGACCATTGGCACGATTTGTTTACTTTTGAAATTTGGTAAAAATCGAACATTTCTGCTACTTTGAGCTCAATTTCAAGGTATCTTTCATTGTAAAACCAGTCAAAATCATCTCAATTTCTGTAATATGTCTTCCATTCTATAAAATGAGACCAAGAAAACTAGAATACAACAGTAAATACCATACGAAAATACAGTGCAAAGTCGCTGTTTTATTCCAAAAAAACGGTCAAAGTTTTTTTTTTCTCATTATGCATTGTGTGCTGCAGGATTTTTTTTAGACTGTGCACACTGACCACATAGACCCATTCTTTCATATGGAGGCCTACCAGCTTTCTCCCACTAGATTTGAGGGTGCTAGAATTTAGGCGTACTAGTACGTCAAAAACCCTGGGTCGTAGGCCGTACTAGTACGTCCGAAACCCTCAAAGGGTTAATGAAGTCCTAAGGCTGTAGCAGTTGTTGAATATACTAGCTGCTCATTCAGAGTTCTTTAATGAGGGATGCACTCTATCTCATGATTGAAATATTTGTAGACATACCCTCAAGCATTAGTTTTCCAGCACTGCACTGTAGTTAGGTTATCTTGGCTGTATATGGTGGTGGTTTTCTAAGTTTTTCTTCTCTTTTGTATATTTACCCTCCTCGCCTGCCCGACAGCAGCCACCTTTGAATGGCAGATGTGTAAGTATAGGAGGTGTGGCAGTGTAGCCGTACTTGCTTCTTGCTTTATAAGAGGGTAAAATTTTAGTTCTGGTTTAGTTATAATTCTACTTTATATATTGGATAATTTGAGTAGATTTTGCTGGGTAGCTTAGTAATCACATTGATTCAGGCATTAGGCATATATATTTTAATATTACATTATCCTTTATGATGCTTTCATTTGATTGAATTTGTGAAATTTAATACTCTACAAGAAAGATATTTTGACAATGTAGATGCAAGATTAATATGAGCAGTTTATTATCAGTACCATTTGTGCAGAATTGATCACAAAAGTATCAGCATTTAAGACTGCTTTACTGAAGAATTATTCCTGTTGTATTACCCTGTATTAGTATTTAAGGCTACTTTACCAAAGAATTATTCCTGCTATATTTCCTGAGAGAATTAAATCATATATAAAAAAACTATAATAGCATCCTTGCTATTACAGTTCTTTGCTTATGAATAAATTAAAACATATTTCATACAGTGCACTGTTGGAGTAATTATTCCACCTCATTTGAATCATTTTGAGCATGTAGGAACCACAGAATTAAAGATACTGTATATTATAATCAGTATACAGTGCACACATCCTTCACAACTTTAACAATTATTATTATTTACACTAAAAATAAATTTGTCATACTTGGTACTCTGGTCACATTTGCATTGTCATGCTCTGTTGTATAAATTGTTAAATGCTGCATAAAAACTAATACTGTAGCAATGTCATAGTTTATTAAACTACTTAATGTATTCAAAACCCTTAATTAGTGAATATTATAATGCATCTAATGGTTTTATGATGGTCTTTTTTAATACTCTTTGACTTAAGTCTTAAAATCAAATCACAGAACTGATTAAGAACAGTATCTTATCAGCATGTATCAGTGTAATTGCTGTTATCAGTCTGTTAAAGTAAGGGACATGCATTTGCTTTGTAATTTTTGTAAATTATAGGGGCTAGATCTCTGTGGTAAAATATAATCAAAGAAAATAAAATTACTATGCACATGTATGTAAACTGAGGAAAGTCCAGTCAGGAAAGCAGGCATTTGCTTTGCACTATTAGAATTTCTTTACTGTATATACTTGTCAAAAAAAAAAAAGTGGAAAATTTTGAAAGAAATAATTAGTTAAACTAATTACAGCTGAGGACTACTGAATGCATGTACAATAACTTGAAGCTTTTTAAAGAATCTTTCTCTCTTTTGGTTCATGAATTAATTTAACTGGAGTATTTTTTTGTTGTGTAAGTTTCTTTTTACTAACAACCATAATGATGATTGCCCTTCAGCTATCATTATTTCACAAATTTTTGAACAGATATTCCACTTTCACTAGAAAATCAGTCAGGAAGAACAGATGTGCTGTGAAATATTATATCAATATTCTGTACAGTACTGACAAGTTGAAAAATAAGACACATGTGCATCACTTGGGTATCATTATTCCTGAATTGTATTGCCTGAGCAACACTCTTCTTCATGACTAACACTGAATTTTTAAGGAACTGACCACTACAAAATTAATTCTTCTACTGTCTCTGGTTTTACATTCAACTATAATCAACAGAAGAAGCCTTCTGCACAGGAAAAATCTTTATTTTAGAAGTTAATATGTGACATAGTGACATGATTTAAATGCAAGTATATACGGTAATACAAAAATAACCACTTTTCCTATAAGACTTGCATCAGTACTAACAAAAGCTGACATGTGAATCTTTTATGAGTAATTTAGTGTTTGTTCTTAAACTGTTGAATAAAACTAAAGAATCTTGCATAAAGATTGAAGTAAAAAATTTTATGTACAGTTTATGCATGAGCTTGTGATGCATCTCGTATTAAAACTAAGCAAATTATTGTATGTTTAATGTATATTATTTTGGTTGTGTTATAAATTAAAATAAATTTCTTATTTTAAGCATTTCAAGAATTTATTTTGAGCAGTTTGAAATATTATAGTAAATGTTCCCTATTTGAGTCTAGTGCTCTGAATTTAAAGAACTTTGACTACCTTTTATGGAAAAAGTTGCTTTTAATATAATTTATATTGTACAGTATTACAGTAATAAAGAATTTTACAAAAAAATGTGCTATAACCTTTGTTTCTTCAGACTCGGATACATGGTCAGTACTGATGAAGACTGAAACTGGTGAGGTGGAGGAGTACACAGTGTCATACCAGAACTTGCTGCCATCTACACAATATGAATTTAGACTTATTGCTTACAACAAGTATGGCATATCATATCCAGCAGTTGCTAATGAGAAGGTATGCCAGCTTGGACTATCCAGAAATTTCTGTTTTGAAATCCTTTGATAGAAATATTAATGAAAGTTATTATACAGCAAAATTATATATATACAGTGATCTTTCATATTTCAAGGTTATATTAAAGCCAGGAGCTGTCAGTATCATCATTGCTTGCATTGTCCTTGCTGTTTTCATCACATGTTACTGGAATCATTAACCAATAGAAAAATTACACAGTACCTCTAGAAGTGAACAGTCGTTGCATACAGACATTCTGCTACTCGGTAAAAGTGTAATTGATAATTAGGGAAAAAGACAGAGAATCCAAGAAACCATTGTAAAAGAAAAACCAGTTATGAAGGAATGAAACATTTTCTGACAATACAGTTGGGTAGCAATTTCGTGAGTAAACCCATCAGAAAATTATGAAAGTCTTCAGGGGAATGTTAGAAAGATAAATATACCCTAACACAACTTGCCTCTTCACCCCTCCACTAACTTTTTTTTTTTCTCCTCTTCCCCCAAAACAACAACAAAAGAAAATTCTCCCCCCAAATTTTCCTCTTCCTCACCAAACTTTTTCCATCCCCCTACTTGTGTTTTCATTTTCCTCGAATGTTGCACTCTTAATTTTTTCAGGTCACTTGGTGTATTTTATTGATGATAGCACAGTTAATATGGGGAATTTGTTTGACAGAAATGTTAAATTTATTCTTACAAGATTATTAACTATTAATATTTGAAGTATAAACTATTACTGCACTGTTATTTGCAGCTTACGTTTTGCAAGATTATAAGAATTTGATTTGTTTTCTCTTAGATTGTAACTCCATCAAAGCGGTTTCTAGAGTATGGATATCTCCAACAGCGGCCATTCTATCACCAGACATGGTTCATGGTGACACTGGCAGCTATCTCAATTGTTCTCATCATCATAGTTATCGCTGCACTTTGTGTCAAGAGTAAAACTTACAAATACAAACGTAAGTTGAATTTTTTATTATGAAAACTTGCACAGCTTTGTGTTTTTGTACACTTTCTATAGTGATCATCATCAGGTATCTTAACATCTTGGTATGAATTTTATCTTGGCTTGAAAATGCTGCACTATTTTTATAATATAAAAGGCCCTGCCACTAAGCTTTATACTGACCATCTGGGAAAGTTTGTTTATTGGTGATGCTCACTATAGTGGAACTTGATGTTGTTAGTTTTTTTTTATTGAGAGGGGATCCTAGCTGAATCCTATAAAATTGTTCCAAATACAGTAAGTGTAGCTATGTGTTGTATATGGTTAAGGGTGTATGCTTCCTTTTTAGAATACTATGCACTCTTATTCCTTTGCTTTGTAGTCTCGTGTTTTGCTTGTAGACAATCAACATTTATAGATTCTTTTTTGCTGTTTGCAATCTGCATGATATTTTTATGTATGTAGATATATTTTTCTTGCATATAATAAAATATGACACTTCACTTATACTTTAATAACAATGTTAATTTTTAGAGTATGAATTTTCTTATTTTTACATCTACAAAAATGCCTTGTTTATATTTTTATAACTCACACCTGATACTTGTAAAAAGTATACACTTGATTACAACAACTAAGGCTAACACATGTTATATTTTGTTTTGCATGAATATTAAAGCACACTGTCTCATTCCCAGGTATTGTAGAGGAATTGTTGTCAGCACGTAAGTTTTTAACTACCACAGTTTCATGTTAAAGCACAGACTGCCATGCATGCTGCATGATTGTTGCTAGCCACATCCATGAGCAACTGATTGTAGCACATTAGTGCAAATGCACATTTCTTCATGCATCTATGACTTTTCTTTATTATCTTTATTTCATAACTTAAACATGGCACACAGCATTCAACATTTCTTGCATTTATCTTATTACTGGGTATAATTGTATAGATTTTCTCTTTAATTCTAATGTAAAAAATCTATTTTGGAACCTGGCTTTTCACATTTGCAGTCTTTGCTTGCTAATCTGTGCCTTGGCTGTCTGTCACTTCTTTCACATTTGCTTTATTTGAATAAAGTTTAAATTTTTATTATGGAAATAACTGAAACAAATTACAATTTGTATTTTAACTACAGAAATTAATATACTGCTACTGTTGTGGAAGTTAAAAATAGAGCAATTGATACATGTTAAAATTTTGCAAAGTACATTTCATATTTCATGAAAGGTTATATATTTTGTGATAAAATAGAGGCAATACATAATAATGCATCATATGGATGGTCTATTTGGTTATCTAATATATTTTTTTTTTGTATAATAGAAGAAGCAGCTAACAAGACAATGGAGGAGTCGTTAAACACTGATGAGACAGCATTCTCCACTTTTGAGATGAGACAATCAAGGCGTGGCACTGTAAGCAAACGGAGTACCTTAGGACGTAGATCCGTTGTTGGTGCCACTGCTGTTGTCAATGCAAAATCACCACCACGACCTGCCCCAGCATCCATCACTTACTCAGATGAGGATACAGTAAAAGGATATGATGAAAATCCTGACGATTCAAGTGAACTAACTGAAAAACCAACAGACTTATCCTCGACTGCCTCTGAGGTTAGTTTTACACTAGTTTGTGTGTATAAATATGTATTCATTTGCTGATGTAATATAATTTTGTATCAACTGTTTTGTAAGAAAAGCTCAAATTAATTATAATACATTTTCTATATATCTCTTACATACCATTTCTACTGAAGATATTTGGTTGGTATTTTTCAAAACTTTGAACATAAAAGTTTTCTTACATCTGTCTTACAGCAGGAGTCTGAGAGTGAAAACGAGTCACACCATTCGGAACCACACTCTTTTGTTAATCACTATGCTAATGTTAATGATACACTTCGCCAGTCTTGGAGAAGACAAAAGCCGGTTCGCAATTATTCAAGTTATACAGATTCTGAAGCTGAAGGAAGTGCAGTGATGAGTTTAAATGGAGGACAGATTATCATGAATAATATGGCTGGATCAAGAGCACCTTTACCAGGTTTTTCTTCATTTGTATAGGTAAGAAATTTTATAGAAATATAGACAATTGATAAAAGACAAACTACTTTAAGTCCTTCTTTGTATGTGATATAATGATGATGATCTCAAGGAGATCTGAATTAGTGAGAAGATTGGCTCAGGTGAAACCAAGGGAACACATTGGTTACTGCCATGATCAAACACCTGTAGCTTGTTTCAAGTGTGTCAAATGGACACTGGTCCCTCGTTGTCTGTGATATGTACAGAAGTAATGTAAATATTTTTACTTTTAAGGAATCATCCTCATAAACTATGAACTTTGGAATGGCCGTGGCTAGAGACACTTGTGGCACATCCCCTGGGTTATACCAAAGCTCTTCAGCCATGTTGGACCCAGGAATTTGCATTAAATCTATGTATGTTAGAATATATTTACTGTAGTGGCTACAGTTTCTTGATCTACTGTATCATTTAAAGAAAGCCTAGTATTTTTCTGTAATTACAAGTCAAATTGTTTGCTGAACCATTTTAGGAGTGTAAAGGTTGACTTAGTTACCAGTAAAATTTTAAAGACTTGCAAGGAAACCCAAAGAAATATTTGTTATTTGGTTGCTGTGTTTTAAAATTACAAGCAAAATTTAAACTTCTGTTTGTAGATAATTTTTTGTTTCATACTTAAAATCTGAACCATTAGTTAATTTATGCCAAAGCTTGGAGCATTCATTAATATAAGGACTCTCAACAATGTGAATTAACAGTATTTTTATGCATTTAACATAAACATTTTAATGTCTTATCTTTTCATTATCATAGTCATTTCATCTGTATTACTTATTACTATAACAACCGTAACATTAAGCAGGCATTATTTCAGTACTTGAATGGATGTGATGAAAGTAGTAAGTCCCTTTTATAATTTCTTTGCATTTGATATATAAAAGTTCAGATTCATTAATTTGTCGAGAATTAATAATGCAAATCATGAGAGAAATAAGAGAAGCTTAAATTTTTTATGGCACTTTCATTTAAAACTCATGCACAGTACCTCAGTTTGTATACTGCATGTCATTATTACCTCTTTATTTATAAACTGGATATTTTTATATTCATTGTCTTTTTAGTATCAGATGTGTGATTATTTTTCTATTATAAATCTCAAAATAAAATTGTTCTAAGGCAGAAACTGCTTCACACAATTCTTTTTTGTAGTTTAGTTTTTTTTATGCTCAAAATCATCAGGTTTTTCATATTGCCTATGCTGTGTATAGCAGAGTTCAGTACTTATGAACACTTTGGGCTGGATTCCATATATGTTTATCAAACATTTTATGCTGCACTAGTGCGAGTGCTTTCAGTGGTTGCAGACAGTGTCTTTTTGCACAAGTACTTTTATTTTGTTTTATTACAAAAAGTTAATTGTCTTGTAATACTTCATTTTACAAATCTGTAAACCAAGCTGGCAAAGATTAAACATAGCAAAATTTTGTGCATAACTAAAGCTATAAGTATAATTTTGATGTCAGTTGAGTAATTCAGCCAATGGGAAATATTAGTTGACTCTACAGCATGTTAACACTACAAAAGATTGTGTATTTTTGTAAGAGTGCAGAGGTATTAGGAAAATACTGACAAATTAAGTGCTTGTGTCATAGAAGAGGAACAAGAATTCATTAATCAGGACTATTTGCTATTCTGCTTAATTAAACATGTACAAGTGAGGAGGTAGATGAGAACAAATAGGGAGAAGGGTACCAAGAAAAAAAATCAGTATTCACTTAGGCCCTTGTGCATGTTGGGTAATATTGTGAAGCACTTAACCCATATGGGTTAAACAGCACAAAAATTGGTAGAAGCTTGATCCTTCATCAGTTGAGAGAGGGAGAAACTACCTGGTTGTAGTTTGTAGCTAAAGAAGAAAAACACCAGTTTGAGAAAGAGGGTCTATCACTACAGTAGTTCCTCCTGGGTCATTCAAGGTCAGCTGGTCTAATGAAGTGGTTATCAGTATGTAAATATTATAAAGTACAATTTTGAATATAACATTTAAAAACTGGTGCTTTTTCATATGACCATCACAATGGTAGAGGAAAGAAATTGCTAAACAGAAACAAAGTGGTTTCACTAACAAAATTAACTTCATTTCTTGTAGCTTTTTTTTTTTTTTTTTTTTTTAGAATGTAAATCATGACAATAAGTATTTATCAAATGTCTTTTGTATGTATGTATGTAAAGTGCTCATCACCACCACTGATAGGATCTCAAAGATTAATTAGGTGGAAATTCAAAGGTTTAACAAGTTCTGTACCGCTGATAGTTTGTAGTAGTTCAAAAGTGTCATGTTCTAAGCCGCTGTTAGTATAAAATAGGTCATGAATAATGTGTAATTTTTTCTTCAGTACAATGCATTTTGTAAATATATTCATAAGATTTTTCTAATAAAAGTATCCACTGTATTCAGTAATTCAATATACAATTTTAAATGGATAAATAAACAAATAAAAGGAAATATAGCAACTATATTATGTATCACATAAAGTATATATTAATAAATTTCATGTCAATCCTACACACAAACATTTCACACTAAATTGTCTCCACAAATTAACAGACTTTATCTAACATAGTAAGTTACCAGCATTATAAAAAAAATCTGCTTTAACACAGAACACATATCCAACACCTTGTGGGTTTAGCACTTAGTTTTGATTGTAATAATGATGACATTGTATCCTCCACTTTGAGAAGATAACCAGTGACCTTTCTTTTGTGCTGTTTTGATCACATTTACTGGCAGAATATCAAAAAAGTCCATGTTAAATCCTGACCACAATTTTGACATTTCTTCATGCACCTCATTTGTTAATTATATTGATACAATGCTAAACCCCAATTAATCTATCAGAAAAAATGGGGACAACAGCTTTGGAGTGTGGTACAGAATGAGAAAGAAGCATTATAATATACCAGAAGCTTTGTCTGGATAAGGCAGGAATTAGGGTAGCACGCAAGACTCTGAGGAAACTGCATGTGGTTGAAATACTGAAAAGTTACAGTGGACCCCCGGTTAACGATATTTTTTCATTCCAGAAGTATGTTCAGGTGCCAGTACTGACCGAATTTGTTCCCATAAGGAATATTGTGAAGTAGATTAGTACATTTCAGACCCCCAAACATACACGTACAAACGCACTTACATAAATAGTCGCATTCGGAGGTGATCATTATGCGGGGGTCCACTGTACTTGTAAATCACTAGCTTACATTTTAATGTCATTAGCTTTGTGGCAGAGGTACAGTAGATGGCTAATGTGATAATTATATACAAAAGTGGAGAGAAGTAATGAGCTTTCAAATACTGCCCTATCACTCAAATTCCTAAATATTAATAGCAGATGTATTATGTCACCTTGATGCCCACAGTATATGGGGATTCATAAGGGGTTATTGCTTAACAAAGTTGCTGGGAATTTTCATGTATTTATTTGAGAGTTGGACAAAAAGTATAAAGCTGGTTATGGGAATGTTATATTATAATCAAGGGGGAATGCTAAACCTGTAGGATTATGCAGCTGGGAACATTATAAAGATTTTGATCCTGTACCACACAAGACAAAAAATACAGAAAAAAGTAGAATGATGGAGCTTTCTTCTGGCTCTAGGCATGGCTGATTGGTAATAGTGGATTTAAGGGGAGAGAAACTTAAAATGGAGACCAAATCAATCAAATGTGGCATTACACACATCTCAGTGCTGGGTTCTTTGTAAGTTATTTAAATGATCCCCATAAGGAAATATTGTAAATAGCAATGCAAGTTCACTGATAAGACCAAGAAATTTTGGATGTTAAAAAACTACTTGAATACCGACTAGTTAGTAGAAACTTTAAACAAAAGAAATGGTACACGTGTTCGTAAGAAAAGGTAATAGATTGCTTGGCTTCATATAAGTATACAAGTCTGAAGGTTATACTACAAATGTCATTGATAAGGACTTTTATATTTCAAGGAAATACAATATAGTACACAAATTGCTGGAAAACCCATAGGTGGTGGGGGAAGGTTATAAACTGCATCTCTTTATAGGAAATATTTCTAATATAGTAGTCACTCATATGCAGACTTCCAATCTCAAAAATTCTTGAGTGTTGTTACTGAACCTCTAGCATGAATGATGTAACCCAAAAGAAATTTTTCTGAGGTGCCATAAATTATGTTGGGTTTGGAGAAAGACAATTATTATTATAATCAAAAAGAAGCGCTAAGCCACAAGGCCTATACAGCGCTGCAGGGTATTGGGCGGCAGAAGGGGGGAGGGGCGATCAGTAGGTTACAGAAAACAGCGGGGCAGGGTAGAGGGTAGCAAGAGATCGAGGTAGAAAGGGCTGAAGGTATCATCAGAGTTTGTGAAGCAAGTCAGTTGTTGTCAAAAAGTCGATGAAAGGTGGGTCCATTCAGCGGGAGAAAGACAAGTGCAGTATAATGCAATCTTTTATTGACAAAGTTTTGCTCTCACAGTGGGCTTTAAGTCAAAAACATAGCTACCTGGAGAGGGAGGATACGCATATATATGAAGCATAGTGAAGTAGATTGTTAGGCCAGGCATGTTGAAACTGTAACCTTGGTCAGCTTTAAATTCAGGTAGGTCAAATATGTGACTGAAAAGTGTTGGACCTATGAAGAACCTGCATAGCATGGACCAGTAGACCACCTGCCATGGGCCTTCATACATACAGACTGTTACTGTGTGAGATACCAATCTAGAAGTTTTCTGGCAAGAGGCTCAACTATGTGGTAGAGGCCATGTTTTAGTTTAAATTGTTGGAAATGCTGATGGTGATTCTAAGGTCATGCATCTCTAGGTGTCTTGGCAATTAAGTGGTACTATGAGTTTCAGTGCAAACTAGGTATTATTCAAGTTGTCCATTCTGATGGAGTATTGGTGTTCAGAAATGCATGTGTAGAGGTCTCTGATTTTTGCCTACATACATTTGTTACAATCTTTCCAAGGAATTGTGTGCTTACCCTGCTGGTAAAGTGCTTGATCATAGTGTGGAGGCAGTGGCACTGGGTTGGAATTTGATGTTAGAGACAATACTGAGGATATGCTTGACAATGGAGTTAAGTAAGACTATACATGTTTCAGTGACGTCCTATTCTCCCTAACATCTCCAATATTCTCTCCAACACCAAATTCAACCTAGCCACCACTACCTATACTACAATCAAGGACATCACAAGTTCAAAACACTGCAGGGGTACATACAATCCCTTGCATCAACTGTGATAAATATACCTGGACAAAACATCCAGAGACCTTCATGTATGTATTTCTGGACATTAATTACAAAGGCACACAAATCATTGCCAAGAAAGAAGACACCAAGAGATGCAGAATTAAAAGCATCACCCATCAGCATTTCCACCAATTTAAACCAGGATAATGGCTTCAACATAGTTGAGCCTCTTGCCAGAAAACTTCTAGATCATATCCCACATAGCAACAGCTCATAAGAAGTATGGAAAGCCACTACAGTAGGCCTACTAGCCTATGCTTGGCAGGTTCTCATCAAGGCAACACTTCAGCCATATATTTGTCCAACCAAAGTTTAAAATTACTGAAGATTATGGTTTCAACAACCTGATTTTTCACCTCCCTCTCCAAGAGGATCTATTTGCAACTTGAAAAAGCCCCACTTTATGAGCAAACATTGTCAATAAAAGATTGCACTGTATTGCATTCATCTCTCCATCCTGTCAGCATTTTTTACCACTTCTTTTCACTGTGTTTTGGTTTTTCAAGAATGCAAACATGTTCCATCACCTCATACGTAAGCATGATTATTCGCTTATTCACATATAGTTGGATTCAACTTAGCACTTAAGTTTAGCAACAGTAGTGAGTACATCTGCTCTTGGAAGAGTCACGATGGAATTCAATAAGTATTTAATAAATTATTATTATTATTATAATCAAAAAGAAGCGCTAAGCCACAAGGACTATACAGCGCTGCAGGGCAGGAAGGAAGCGAGGGCATCAGGTGGCAAAAGGGAGATGGATGAGTAATAGGTTACGGATAACAGCGGGGCAGTGGATGGTGAAAGGGTAAAGGGCAGCAAGAGACTGAACTAGAAAGGGCTGAGGGGAGTGTGAAAAGTATTTAATAAAATAAACCGATATAGCTATTATACTAACAAAAAGCAATAAACCTGTCGACTTTTATAAAATATTAAAATGTTTAGTACTATTATTTGTTAAGGATGGTAGGTTAAAGCTGACAATCACACATCAGAACATATTCATAGGAGAGGCTCTCAATCCATAGGGGTCATGCAGGACTTGGGGAGGATAATGGAAGGCATTCAGATTCATTTCCTTAAATCAAGGAAACCATTTCATTCAGTCTGGATGAAACAGTTTCCTTAGATCAAGGAAACTGTTTCATTCAATCTGGATGAAACAGTTTCCTTAGATCAAGGAAACTGTTTCATTCAATCTGGATGAAACAGTTTCCTTAGATCAAGGAAACTGTTTCATTCAATCTGGATGAAACAGTTTTGAGGAAACCCATGATTATGTGAATAATTTTTGAGGAAACCTACGAAGATGGTTGAGAACTGCCACAATCTAATTGTGGTAAAGAAAGGCTTAAAGATCAGGGTTACAGTTAAAGATCAGAAACCTCTGATAAACTTAGAGCTATACAAACAGTGGGTAACAAAAAATGAGATGTATAAAGATAACACCTTATTAATTTCTGCTATCTAAATTAAACAAGTGGTAGGAGGAAAAGCTTTGATGCTTATTTGAAACGGTGGCATTTTATTTGATTCTGGTCAGTTTAATCAGATAACTATAGAGTGAACACTATAATCTTGGGCAAGACTTTTCCATATAAGAAAAATTTGGCAAAATATTTGGTTGTTCAGCCACCAAGAACAGTAGTCCAACTTTAACATGTTAAACAACCGGTGCTACCTTGTACATTGGTACCCTTCATTTCTATTACTGGAGTATGCAGTCAGTATAATGTTTACCTTCCTCCTCGAATCAAACCTGATTACCTTTCATTTCCTGGGTGCTGTAACCCCTATGGGTTTAGAACTTCTTCATGAACACACTATTATATGTATTATATGTATTATATAATATATATATATTATATATATATATATATATATTATATATATATATATATATATATATATATATATATATATATATAATACATATAATAATCTGTTTTTATATTAGAACAAGGCTGAAGGTTGTGTATACTGGTTGTTGGATAATATACACTTTCATTTGGTGAAGCATATTTGTAAAATAACAATACTGTACACAATAGTAAAAGTGACCCGAGCAAATATATGTACCTACTTTTAAATTTAAGTCTCCAAATGTAGCTGAAAAACAGCATTTACACAATCACTGCTAACACTAAAATACAGTAATATATATTTTATATTTCAATATAAATACTGCATATGCACTTATGAAAATAAAACTGATAATCCTTGAGAGAGCAATGTGTCAGAGTAACAGACAGTTATACAGTAAAACATTTGAGCTGCAAGCATTGCATATTATACAATTTACACCAGCCTAGGCTTTCAAAATATCTGGATATGGCAAAACACAAAACCTAAATCATGTAACTTGAGCTCTGGTGGCCATATTAAGTTTACACATTTCACAGGAAGGCTAATCTCCACTACCAATGCTGTATGACCCTTGTGGGTTTAGCACTTGGTTTTGATGATAATTTCCACTAGAAGACACTCTGCTTATTTTGCTGTTATGAAGGTATGTCCTTCATTCAAAGTATGTTTCAAGACATTAATGCTATTCATCTAAATATTCATTTAATAATCATTTGGCACAAATTAGACATTAATGGGCTAAAAAGCATATAGTTATCATTCAAAATTTTAAACAAATAAAAATAGGATCTAGTTATTAAAATTTAAACTTAATTTACTCGAGGCATAAGAAGGAATGGTGTATTATTAAAATTTATAAGGCTATGGTTACAGGGCATAATACTTAAGATTTTTTTATTTGATTTTAAGACACTAAAAATAATTGTATGCCTAATTTATGTTTTTTATCAGGCGACTCGAGTAATTACCAGAAGGCCTTTACGCTACAAAATTGCATGCCACTTCTTGTCTCTGCTTTTATACTGGATTAAACAATACTGATGAACACTGAAGCAGTACGGCCCTTTGTTGAGAATGTTCATAAGTTATTTATTTTAAATTACCGAAAATGTTATTTGCTTCACTCCTAGATTTTATATTGTACAAGTTAACTGAAAAATTATACACATTATGATGTGCGAATATTGTACAGTGGACTCCCGGTTTTCGAGCTTAATCCGTTCCAGAAGGCTGTACTAAATCTGAAACGGATGAAAACCGAATTAATATTTCCCATAAGAAATAATGTAAATCCAATTAATCCGTTCCAGACACCCAAAAATATTCACAAAAAATTCATTATTTAAAGAATAACTATAGTTTTACATACAGAAAACAATGAAAAATAAATCTAAAGCACTAATTTTAATGATAAACGAACATTACGTACCTTTATTGAAGACTCGTTGGCGTATTGAAGGCGAGGAGGGGGGAGAGAGTCGATGTTAATGTTTGGAGGGGGAATCCCCCTCCATAAGGACAGGTATCAAAGCCCTCTCTGGGGGTTACTTCATTTCCTTGGCTTTTTCTGGCACTGGACCCCCGTCACACTAAAAATCTGTCCAAAGAGGTCGTTTCTGGAGTATCTAAGATTTGCTTAAAATGGGACACGGCATTGTCAGTGAACATGTTCTTGACACGGCTTGCAACAACTTTGTTATGGTGATATTTCTCCACAAAACTTTGCAACTCACTCCACTTTGCACAAATGTCCTTAATCACTGAAGAAGGCACCTTCTCCCCTCTCTCTTCCTCCTCCTCTGAAGCAATTCTATCATGTTTCTCACCTTCTTTACCAAAGGGCTGGCACTCTGAACTTTCTTTTGCCTCCATGGTGGCTTATTTCACAGTCACAATCAATAAACAAGCACAAAAAACAATGGATCAATTCTATCATGTTTCTCACCTTCTTTACCAAAGGGCTGGCACTCTGAACTTTCTTTTGCCTCCATGGTGGCTTATTTCACAGTCACAATCAATAAACAAGCACAAAAAACAATGGATCAATGCACGGAGTATTGCTAACTCCACGAAAGACAGTGGCAGACAGTGTGGTATACGTGAGCAGCAGTGTCTCATGCAGGCGGACGTGTCTCATTCGTGTGATTTCTGAGCAGATGCTCGAAATCTGGCGGGAAACTTTTGCCGAAAAAAGTGCTCGAAATCCAAATTGCTCGATTTCCAAACCCTATGAAAACCTGGGGTCCACCGTATGTCATGTATACTCCCAATTACATATTTAACCCTTAAACGGTCCAAACGTATGTGTGTGTTCTCTCGTGTAGTGCCCTGAATTTTTTGAGAAAAAATCTTTTTTCCTATTAAAAAAAAAAAAAAAAAAAAAAAATGGTACCCAGGTGTCCCCGATTTTTTTCATATGACGCACAGTGAGTGCGCACACCCATTCTCTCATGTCTAGGCAACTCAGGCTTATCATGCCAATGTTGAAGGAGTGACAAAGGAAACGTATATATACATTTGGGGCGCTATGCAAGATAACGTATATATACGTTTGGACTGTTTAAGGGTTAATTATAATGCTTTCATACAATTAAGTTTTCATTAGTTTTGAATACTAAAATATATGCTTAACCATAACATTCACATATTTGTCAAGTTCTATGTATGACATTAATTTGAAAACAGTGATTTGAAAGAATTGAACATAATGAATTAAAAATTACAATACATATACTGTACATATACAAAATATTAATGTTATAGACTTTTGAGAGACTTACTGAAGCACATATGAGGGAAAATTTCCTAATATCCAGATCATGTCTTAACACATGCTATGCTATGGTTGGTTAACCAAGCAAGTACCGGACATGCCTGGCCCGTAGCCAGACTGCAGGAGTAGGAAAAACTCAAGACCTGCCAAACATACTGTATATCAAAGTTACATAAATTTTGAGATTCTACCACAATTTGTCACCATACTGCCACCAAAAAATTACATTAAAGATAAGATAACCTAGTTTAAGTTAATAAGGCATTAAGCTGTTTTCTCTAACTAAGCTAAGCTATACTCATCAAGCAATGCTGAATGACCAAAAACCTGATACAAGTTGTACTAAGTACTTAGTCACCTATTGTTCACAGAATGGTCTCGTATTTTTGTATTTACCAATGTAAAAAGACGGGTACACTTCTATTGTAGAGTTTGGTGATGTAGGGTTATATATCCCCATGATAATCAAGTTTTTCGTTCATATGGCAAAAAACTTTCACAGTAAAATATTCACAAAGAAATTCTAATTAACCCTCAAGTCTTTGTACTGTGAATCTGTCATTACATACTGAGCATTCCTGGTGCTGCATTACCTAAACAGTAGTGGAGCTTGAGTAGTCTGTGCCTAGGTGTAGGGGCCTATTTTCTGCAAGACATGCCACTCCCCACAGGGTGTTTGCCCAACTGAAAACCCAGCATCCATTTTGGCATAAATAGTGGTAATAATTCCCCTTTCATCAAAATCTCCTGGCACAGCTGATGACATGGAATGAATTATGAGTATGAATTACAGAATGTGAAAAATTTACTTTGAATAGTTTTTCTTCCTTTATGATTCTGAATAATGGGAGTGAATTGGCAAAAACAGTAGCAAGTAGATAATGACAGTGTCAATTTTAAGTTGGAAATGGCAGAGTGTATGTTTAAAGCACTGAATAACTACATGGGCCTAGTACTTTGTAAATAAAAAATATACATACTGAGCAGATTATAACTTCAAATTAAAAAATACTTCATTCATAGACTTAGAAATTAAATTGTGCAACCTCAACATTTCAAAGAAAAACATTCAAACATTTTTAGTCTAGAAAGAATATTCAGGTACGTTAAGTTCGTGCACG
Organism: Cherax quadricarinatus; assembly: GCF_038502225.1. NCBI lineage: Eukaryota > Metazoa > Arthropoda > Malacostraca > Decapoda > Parastacidae > Cherax > Cherax quadricarinatus. The sequence continues at coordinate 9,081,704 of NC_091309.1, forward strand.
AGCATGTGCACGTGCGCACTAAAAGTTAAGGCTAAGTGTACAGTGGACCCCCGGTTAACGATATTTTTTCACTCCAGAAGTATGTTCAGGTGCCAGTACTGACCGAATTTGTTCCCATAAGGAATATTGTGAAGTAGATTAGTCTATTTCAGACCCCCAAACATACACGTAAAAGGCACTTACATAATTGGTCGCATTCGGAGGTAATCGTTATGCGGGGGTCCACTGTATTATATGGAGATCAAACTTGTTTGTTAAGACTTAAGTAATGAAGCTGATTATGGAATGTTTTCAATATAAGAAGTAACTTTTAGATTTTTTTTTTCAAATTTGAAATTAAAAAATATTTCTCATTTTCAAGACGGAAAAATTTAGTTAATCTTATTCCCATTTAAAACACTTAAAGCTTTACATTAAAATAACATTATTTTACCAAGAAAGACAATTAAGTTTAACACAAAGGTGCCTATTGTTATAGGTGTCGGCTAAATATTCAACCACCCATAAACAGCCAACATTTACATATGTATTTTAACAACAAAGAATATTATTATAAAGGTACAATACATTAACACATTGCTTTATCCATCCAAAAATTTGTTACATTATGTATTACATATTTACAGATATTTATTCATCCAGTACTGAGACTTAAATACTAATCTTTGGTTACTGAGTTGTTAATGACTACATAGTAGGTACATCAACAAAATATTGCAAATATGACCCCTAAAGTCCATCTTCCTACCAAGCCGGTGTTCAGTATTTTCTGATTTTGACGAGCTAAAAATTAGATATGTCTAGCCTGAATAGCTTATGTGGCACAGTAGCATTTATGATTTTTCTAGAATTAACAAACAATGGGTTGGGTTTACCTTTCAAGAGGGGTGGGTACCTTTATGCCAATGAAGGATTCTTGATTCAAGAAATTGGAGCTATCCATTCATTCTCTTGCTCATACCAGAGGTATTGTATGCTCTGTACAAGTTTAGAGTTTTCCCATGAATATACAGTAATAATAATGGATAAGGTTATTCAATAATGACTAAAGTTCCAGTGATAGGATTTGTAGGTCTTCTTGACTTTTGTACCACTCAATCAACCTGCCTCGTGTTATTGTTTTATCTTAATGCAGAGGATAAGCTTGTGAGATCAAATGTTTGAGCACCACCGAGTCTGTTTCATACGAACTAGCTACTGAACCTCATATCAGCGTTACTTACAAACATCTTATTTTTAGATTTTACAGAACTACACTCGGGTATCCTAGAGTTAGAGTTATGAATATTGACTTTCCTCTCCCCCAACTCCTAGGAGGTACTGGGAAGGATTTATCTTTGAAAAAGTCATCTGTCAAGGATCTTGAGCCATTAGATGATGCACTCGCTGGTTATGGTAACCCAATGAAAGAGCATGCCAGAAGCATCTGCCGACTTACTAATAGTCTTTCCAACATGCATGCTCTTTCCTGCAGTCAGACTGTCAACAGAAGGTAGGCTATGGGCTTACGCATATGTTTTTGAACGTGTGAGCATGCACAATACAGCTGACCGTTGATTAAGATGGAATTTACATTTATGAAAATGGTGTCTAATAAAAAATAATAATTAAAAAACTGAATAACATGGAAAAAATAAGGTTACATACATCAGACACCCCAAATGGCAAAAAAAAAAAAAAAAAAAATCTCAAAACTTAAGAAAAAAGAAAGATAATATAATTGTAGTCAGATGTAGTGATATGTTGTGTTTATGACTACGAAGTTTACATAAACACTTTCTTACCTTAAATGCTGGTTGCTAGTGTATGTTGATGAGCTGTGGCCCTACTGGGCTGCGGTGGAAGGTTGTGGATTGTTGGCTAAGGTGGATGGCTGAGCCTCTTACACCGATGTCAATAGTTATACTGGAGTTTTGAGGAATTGGTCTTCTTTACCCTATAGTACTTCATTCAGCTAATGGTAAGGCATCATCAGCTGCTCCAGACCATGTTTCAGAGCAATGCTTCTCAGGGTCATCTTCAGTGAAAAGGTCTGCAACTTTATCAATAATATGGAACTGCTCACAACTGTTGCAATGTTCAACTCTTTCTCTAAGTTCTTCTTCCTCATCTTTATCTGCCTTTTTTGTATCTAGGCACTGAGCTCTGCCAACATTTCCTCTGGACTTTCTTCCTCATCATCTTAAGAGATCATTCACATCATCTTCCTGCATATTTTCAAAACTGTCACCTGACAATCTCCTTGACAGGTATACAATTTTCTGTGCCTGGCTCTTAACTGTGGGAAAACTTGTGACATTATCAATCATTCAGCCCCATAATTTTCCCTAGCCTGCATTTAATGCTGATTGAGGCATTTTTTGTTCCATGCACTTTTGACATAACTAATGGCAATTACAATGTTAAATTTATGCCAAAAGTCTGGTACTCCAAGGCCAAGTCAACATCCATTGCTGCAACAAGTTTCTGCATCACCTTTTGTATGTAGTTGCACTTTAGGTGTCCTAATAATTACATGACCTACGGTTGTATTAAAGATGTATTTGGTGGTAAAGAAAAAAAAAATACGTGAATGCACATCCACTAACAGTTCTGGGCGAGTACAGGAATTATCAAAAGTGAAAAGAACCTACAATGCAACCTTCTTACTGCACAGGTAAAACATGACTTCCAGAATTAAGTGATAATTCCTCTGTCATCCATGCTTACTGGTTTGACTTCCAAGCACCTGGTAAAGTGGTTTTATCTGTACGCTGCAAAAGGGTTGAACATTTGGTTATGATTATATTATTATTATAATCAAAAAGAAGCGCTAAGCCACAAGGGCTATACAGCGCTGCAGGGTAGGGAAGGAAGCAAGGGAATTGGATGGCAGAAGGGAGGGGGGATGATCAGCAGGTTACAGAAAACAGCGGGGCAGGGGATAGTACGGGGGTAGAGGGTAGCAAGAGATACAAGTAGAAAGGGCTGAAAGTATCAAAATTTGTGGAGTAAGTCAGTCGTTGTCAAAAAGTCAATGAGAGAGTCCGGATGAAAGGTGGGTCCATCAGCGAGAAGGGAAGGTAAAGAGAGAGCAGCGGGGCGAAGACGACGACAGAGGTAAATTCTGCGTGCTCGTTGATAAAGTGGGCAGTCCAACAGAATGTGGCTGACTGATAATGGAGCTTGGCAATTCTCACAGAGAGGAGCAAGACGCCTCTCCATGAGATATCCATGAGTAAGACGAGTATGGCCAATGCGAAGACGGGAGAGAGTAGTCTCCCAACCTCGACACTGGTGATAAGAAGACGGCCAGTAACCTATACTCGGTTTAATAGACTGAAGTTTGTTGCCGAGCATAGTAGACCAACGTTGTTGCCAACGGGTGTGAAGGTGGGAAGATATTACAGCAAAATAGTCCGTACATGGAATACCTCTATAAGAAACTGGTAGGTCATGTACTGCTGACCGCGCAGCAGTGTCTGCCTGTTCATTGCCCTGTACGTCAACATGACCAGGGACCCAACAAAAAACAATATCTTTATGCTTAGTAAAGATGCGGCGTAGCCAAAGTTGGATACGGAGGACTAAGGGGTGAGGTGTATCAAATTTTTGTATAGCCTGTAAAGCACTAAGGGAGTCTGAGACAACCACAAATGATGACACAGGCATAGATGCAATACGGATAAGTGCTGTAAGGATGGCATATAATTCAGCAGTAAAAATACTAGCTGAAGATAGTAAATGCCCTTGTACGACGCTGTCCGGAAACACTGCTGCGAATCCTACGCCGTCAGAAGACTTAGAGCCATCTGTGTACACAGCAATGGCATGAGAATGAGAGTGAAAGTGGTCAAGAAAAAGAGAGCGGGAAGCGACCGTAGACAGTTGGGCTTTCGAGCAAGGGAGGGAGAAAGAACAGACTCGAACAGCTGGAACTTCCCAGGGGGGTAGGGAAAAGTGTGATGCTACATGTACATAGAAAGGTGGTAGTTGAAGAGAAGACAAGAGCGAATGAAGGCGAAGAGAGAAGGGACGGAGTAAGCAGGGGCGGCGAACAAATAAAGAATGTCTACTAATATCAGTGACCATTCTATAAATGGAAGGATTGCGGAGATCATGAGAGCGTACATAGTAGCGCAGGCAATGGGCATCACGGCGATCGGATAAGGATGGAACGTTCGCTTCTGCATAGAGGCTTTCGACAGGGGAAGAGCGAAAAGCACCAAGGCATAAACGTAATCCTTGGTGATGAATGGGGTTAAGGCTAGAGAGAGTAGCAGGAGATGCCGCTGAATAGATCTGGTCACCATAATCAAGTTTCGATAAAATAAGGGTGGAATGTAGGTGAAGGAGGGTTCGACGATCAGCTCCCCACGAAAGATGAGCAAGGGTTTTAAGAAGGTTCAGCCGGCTGTGACAAGTTGCCTTCAGAGAGGTAATGTGAGGTTTCCAGGATAACCTACGATCAAAGAGGAGGCCCAGAAACTTGACTGTATCACGTTCAGGGATACGTGAGCCATAGAGGTACAAAGGATGATCAGAGATGACAGAGCGTCTAGTGAAAGTGATTTGGTGGGTTTTAGTGCTGGAAAATTTAAACCCATGTGTGGTGGCCCAATTGGAAACACGGTCGACTGCATGCTGGAGAGAAACTGTAAGGAGGTGACAGTCAGCGCCTGCACAGGCAATAGCGAAGTCATCAACATAGAGTGATGACCAAATATTTGATGGAAGACTAGAGGCCAAATCATTAATAGCAAGGAGAAAAAGTGTTGTGCTCAGAACACATCCCTGGGGGACACCTTCAGCTTGGATAAAGTCCGGGGAGAGCACATTATTAACCCGAACACGGAAATGCCTGTCAGTTAAAAAGTTCTTAAGGAAGGATGGTAGATTGCCTCGAAGGCCTAAGGAGTGGGCTTGGGCTAAAATATTATACCTCCAAGTTGTGTCATATGCCTTCTCAAGATCAAAAAATATGGCAATAACTGAGTGGTTATTCGCAAAGGCATTACGAACATACGTATCCAAGCGCAGTAAGGGGTCTATGGTAGAACGTCCCTTACGAAAGCCATATTGACGAGTGGAGAGACTGTTGTGTGTCTCTAAATACCACACTAAACGTCTATTTACTAGACGTTCCATTACTTTGCAAACTGCACTGGTAAGAGCAATGGGACGATAGTGGGAGGTTTCATGTCCCGTAGTGCCTGGTTTGCGGAAAGGGAGAACAATGGCGGATTTCCACAGCTGTGGAAGAACTCCTTGTGACCAAATAAGATTGTAAAGGCGTAATAGGACTGCAAGGGCTGACTGATGTAAATGTTGTAGCATACGAATATGAATGTCGTCGGGCCCAGCTGCCGATGATCGACAAGCTGAGAGTGTTGCCTCCAGTTCTTGAAGTGTAAAAGGCACATTATACTGTTCTTCTCTGAGAGAAGAAAAGTCCAAGGGTGCTAACTCTCTGGCAGACTTTGAGGAAAGAAATGAGGGGCATAGATGGAGTCCCTGAGAAATACGGACCAGATGATTGCCAATTTCATTGGCAACATCTAGTGGGTTTGCTATATCAACACCGGCAACCCGCAGAACAGGAGCCGGGTCAGGAGAATATTTACCACTCAGTTTTCGTACTTTTTTCCAGACTGCACTCATAGAGGAAGCAGAGGTGATGGTGGAGACATAATCTCGCCAGCAAGTGCGTTTAGCATCACGGATGACACGGCGAGCGATCGCACGCTTCTGTTTAAAATCAAGGAGTCGCTCTGTGGTTCTATTGTACCGGTACCTGCCCCATGCAGCGCGTTTCAAACGTACTGCACGAGCACAAGCAGGAGACCACCAAGGAACGCATTTCTGAGAATGCCTGCTCGAAGTTTGGGGTATAGAATGAGAAGCTGCGGTGAAAACGGAGGATGAGAAGAGGTGTAAAAGCTCATCGATGGAGGACGAAGAAGGAACCTCTTTAAAAACAGTCAGGTGTGAGTAAAGGTTCCAATTTGCCCGATTAAATTGCCAGCGTGGGGTGCGAAGAGGTGGCGAATATGAAGGGGAAGTAAGAATGATTGGGAAATGATCACTGTCATGTAAGTCCGGGAGAACAGACCAAGTAAAGTCTAATGCGGCGGAGGAAGAGCAAACTGAGAGATCGATGCAAGAGAGAGTATGAGTCCGAGGATCAAAATGGGTGTGAGTACCTGTATTTAAAACATGGAGGGGGTGGGTGGCAAGAAAAGCCTCTAACTGAATTCCACGGGAATCACAGTGAGACCCTCCCCAGAGGAAATGGTGGGCATTAAAATCACCAAGTAACAGAATTGGTGGCGGTAATGACGAAACAAGGAAGGCAAAATCCGGAATAGATAATGCCCGAGAAGGAGAGAGATATAAAGAACAGAGCGTATACCACCTATGTAAGTGGATACGGGCTGCTGTGTAATGCAGCGAAGTATGAACAAATAGCTGATGGTACGGAATATCAGTGCGGAGAAGAAGGGCACTTTCATTAAAGGTCCCATCAGGAAAAGGATCTGAAGAATACAATAAATTATAGCCTGAGATGTGAGAAATAACAGCAGAGTGTAATTTTGGTTCCTGTAAGCAAACACCAACAGGGGCAAACTGGGAGAGTAACATCTGAAGCTCACCCCGATTACCCCTGAGGCCACGTATATTCCACTGTAAAAAGGCCATGATTGGCAATGATAAAGATACTTGAAATCCGCAGGTAAGGGTTCCTACGGACTAGGAGGGTTAGAAAAGTCCACATGCGGAGGCAGTGGAAAATGTTCAAGCAGCGAAGGAACGGTGCGCTGTGAAGAAAGGAGTTGCGCAGATGGAGCAGAGGAGAGAGAAAGAGCGGAAGGTGGATCAGTGTCCATTGATGGTTTGGTCTCTGCAATATATTCAGAGATTGCTTCAAGTGTTTCAGAATTCAGAGATGTCGTATGGGAGACAATATTGGGAATGGTAGGGGGAGGATGAGTAAAGATTGGAACTGTATTGGACTGTACCAAGGTAGGGGGGGGCGAAAGGGTGGAGGGAACTGGAGAAGCGTGGCAGGGGACAGAAGAGACAGGAACCTGGGAGGTGGCAGAAGAGGAAGAAACTTGGGAGGGAACAGGGGAGGAAGGTACATTACGAGGAGGAGGGTGAACCTCTGCACTTGTAACTGAGCCAGTGAGAGGGGAAGAACTAGGGACAGAGACAGGGAGGGTAAAATGAGGAGGTGGAAGATGGGTAGGAGGTGTTACCGGACCTTTTTTTGACTTTTGAGAAGTAGAGGGACGATTGGGAAGAGGTGTCGTACGAGGTCTCGTCGATACTGAGGCTTGTAAGAGAGAACTCGAAGAAGCGAGATTAGACTGAGGCGTTGAAGTAGGGACGTCTGAGCCGAGGACAGCAAAAGGATTAGATACAGGAGTGATTATGGGAGAGGTAACCACAGAGGTGGGTGTAGAAGATGGGATACCAGAAGTGGGGGGACGTTTTGAAACACGGGAATAAGAAACACGTGGGAGTCTCCCTTGGAGGCGGAGATGAGAAACTGCCATGGCATAAGGGAGACCTTCTGTCTCTTTGAGGTAACGGATTTCCCGCTCGTTTAAATAGACCTGACAACGGCGAGAGTACGAAGGGTGAGCCTCATGACAGTTAAGGCAAGAGGGAGATCGATTGCAAGACGTATTAGAATGGTCATCGGCACCACAGACTGGGCATTCGGCGATAGATCTGCAATATTTCGCTGGATGGCCAAATCGCCAGCAATTTCTACACTGTTGTGGTGTAGGGATCACCTTTCGAACTTGTAACCGATGTCCTGCTATATAAACTGAGGATGGGAGTTCTCGGCTGTCAAAAGTTAAACGAGCCACATTGCTAGGGTATCGTCTCCGCCCACGGGCAGGAAGAACGTAAGTGTCTACCTTGAGGATTGGGAGATCTTGGAGTTCCAGCTGTTCTAGAATGTCGGTGCCACATGTCTGGAAATTTTGTTGAACTATGGTATGGGGCAGAATAACGGTACCACTACAAGAATTGAGGGAATGATGTTTTTCAAGGGTGACAGGAACAGTATCTATATGGGAAAGACGAGAGAGCTCACGAGCCTGGGTAGCATTCTGTACGGTAATGATGCGCGTACCGCTCTTAAGAGCATGAAAAGAAATATCTTTACCAACATGGCGTAGGAGTGCCTTGCCAATACTATGGTCAGAAAGATAGGCAGTAGAGGAAGTTGGTCGTAAAGTGAAGAATTTAGTCCACTGTTCAGTCTGAAACTGAGCGTGGAAAGGTAGTGAAGGACGTGTCGATCTTTTCTGAGAAGAACGAGAAGGTGAAGGTGGAGAAGTATCATCAGCAGGTAATTGTCGTTGACGTTTAGGCGTGGGACCAGAGTTGGTCCGACGTGGAACGGGTCGGCGATTTGAAAATTGCCGCACCGTAGAGGGAGAGGCCGGAAGCATAGTCAGAGGAGAGCGAAGGTCTGATAAATCGAAGGAGTCAGTCGAGGCCTCAGTACCTGAAGCAGGTGAGGAAACAGCACCGGCAATAGGTACAGAGGCATGAGGAATGTCTGAAGAGTGGTCCAAAGACGAGGCGGGGTCAGAACGGGGTGCGGTATCAAGAAGGGGCCCGGGGGTACCAGGTTCATGGACTAGGGCTGCCATGGTTAGGTTACTTCTTTCTTTTTGTTTTTAAGAAAAAAAAAGAAAGAAGAAAAGAAAATAAAAATAAAAAAAAGAAAAAAAAAGGGGGGACCGGGGAGGGATAGTTCCTAGGAGGAATGAAAGGGCCAGAAATCTCCCTCCGCGCCCAAGAGGACTCGACACCGCTAGTAGCGCAGATGCAGCATGGAACCCGTGCCATACCCTACCCTTCATGCCAGTAAACCAGCAATCTGGGATAGCAACCTCACATCTGCCGAGCTACCTCGGTGGACAAAAGAGAGGGCGGCCGGATATCCGCCACAAAGCATACCTCCTTCAGCCACCACCCCCGGAATCCGAAAGGTGGCTTCCAGAGATACACCCGTCGCCCAAAAGACACCCAAAGCTACTCCGGGATACCGGAGAGGGATCGGGACATCCCTAGGCAATCCAGATTCCACGGCAAACTACGCCACCGCCAAGAAACCTCAACGGAATGGGATCGACCCCGGTGTCCTTTCCTCTACCTAGGAACTAGCGTGCCTGTGGGAGAAATCCCAAAGGACAAAAAGAGGAAGGGCAAAAGGGAGGAGTGGGGAGGAGGAGGAGGAAAGGAAAAAGGGGAGGATGGGGAGGATGGGATAGGGGAGGGGAGATTGGGGGGTAATTAGGTTCGGTCTGAGGAAGAAGACCGATAGGTCTAATTCCTCAGACCAAGAGCCTCTTCACCACGCCAAGGAGCCCCCCTTGAAGAGGGGTTATGATTATAATAATAATAATAATGTACACTGCAAAGCATAAGAAGTCTTGGAGTGGTAAATAACCATAGGTTTATACAGTGGTCCCTCGATAATCATCAGGCTCGATAGTCGTCCTTTTCGGAAATTGTCGCGTTATTTTCGTCCAAACATTGGCTCGCAAATGGTCGGTTGACTCGCTAATCGTCGTTCATCCTGGACGCGTACTCACGGCTCTGAGCCGCCTCGGCCTCCCTTCCCAGCCAGTGTGCCATTGTTTACCAGTGAGTGACGGTCCCCTCACTTGTTCATACGAAATATTTCATAATATTCCATTCATTTTAGTGCTTGCAAGTGCTAAATAAGCTACCATGGTTCCAAAGAAAGCTCCTAGTGCCAAGCCTTTGGTAAAGAAGGTGAGAAATATGATTGAATTTAAGAAAAACATCATTGAACAATATGAAAGTGGCGTATGTGTGGCTGAATTGGCCAGGATGTATAACAAACCCCATACAACCATATCTTCCATCGTGGCACAGTAAAAGGAAATCAAGGAAGCTGTTGTTGCTTGGAAAAAATTGTGGCCAGATTGTGTCCACAAGAGGGATTTTGAAGGGTTTGTGGCTGACCCTGATGAGTCTATGTCAGTTGTGAAATCTATTGTGGCATTGGGGAGTTCCATGGGGTTGGATGTAATTTTGGAGGATGTGAAAGAGCTGGAGGACCACAACGAAGAGCTAACCACTGAGGAGCTGCAAGAGCTTCAGCAGGAACAGCAACAGATTGCAGCTCAGAATCTTGCTGCAGAAAAGGAGGAAGAGATGGTAGAAGGTGCCTTCTTCAGAAATTAAGATTTTTGAAATGTGGGGTAGGATGGAAAGATTTATGGAAAAACATCACCCTGAGAATGATGTTGTAAGCCATATCGGCAAATTGCACAGTGACAGAGTCTTGGCCCATTTTAGGGAAGTTTTAAAGAGACGCCAGAAACAGAGCTCTCTGGACACATTTTTTGCGAGACAGGACTCCAGTGACTCTCAAGCTGGTCCTAGTGGCATTAAGAAACAGAGAAGTATGTAACCCCAGAAAAGGACTTGGTACCTGAGGTGTTGATGGAAGGGGATTCCCCTTCCAAACAGTAACTAATCCAATCTCTCTCCTCCTCCAGTCTTCCATACACTAAGAGGAATTGCCACTAAAGGTAAGTGTTATGCTGTTAATGTTTCATTCATCATGTCCCATTGTATTGTTTATGTACTACATCTATATTTCACGTAAAAAATTTTTTGTTTTAATACTTCTGGGTGTCAGGAATGGATTAACGACGATAAACTAGGGACCACTGTACTTAAAACTGCCCGACACGTTATCTCAAACTAGCAAGCTGAAGCGATCCTTTGCTGCTTTGCATCCTGGTGCACCTTTCTCTTGCTTACTGATATAAGTTCTTAATGGTAATTTCCAACAAAGACTTGCCTTGTCAACATTCAACACTTGCTATGGGTCATAGTCACCCTCAGAAATAATTTCCTACAATTCCAGGCTGCAGGGCATTGACCCCTGGAATACCCTCCAGGTAGATTCCAGATAATTCAGCAGGGAAATTTCCTGAGGCCAGCCGAAAAACTTGCCTGTGGTCAGCTGAAGAACTTTCGCCAGAACACTTAATATTATACAGCTAACTGACCGAGCAATTTGAACTTGTGGAACCAGTCTGTACTAAATGCACACTCTTGTTCAGACTTGCCTTCATCACACACTGTTTTATAGTACTCTAAGGATTTTTTACCTTACTAATGTGAAATTGAGTGGTGTGCTTTTCTTGGGTTACCGCTCAATCCACTCACTCAATTTCTTGTTAGCTGTTATGACCTGTGTCATTCTTTTCAGGAGGTCACAACCTGTGTTACTCATTGCATAGGCTCTTATCTTCTCATTCCTTTTAATTTAATGAACTGAATGCTTCACTGATATCAGACTCACTCCCCATACACTATACATGCACCACTCTTCAGATTATCTAATATCTCAATTTTTTCAAAACACCAGGACTGATTTTCAGGCTTCTTACCACTTCCAGCATCACTAATTTCTCTAGGGTACCATGGTTAATATTAAGACATGAAATATTGAGAAGACCAACAGAGATAAATATGGTATGAGACATGCACAGAGAACTGAGGCACAGGAGGTTGTATGCATTGCGACTAGGCCTCCCTCGTAAAGACAATGGTCTGACCAACAGACTGGCTGCAAGGTGGAGGGCAAGATCCCATAGCGTTTGTATTTTTCCCTAACTCTGCACCATCATGAAGTCATAACTGAACACCACAGCATCATGATTGCAAAATGCACAATTTTTCAACTGTCACAGTGTAAATCCTACAAGATCACATCTTAACAGATGGTCTACTATATAAGTCAATTAGCGAGTCTGGAATTCTGACGGTAAGAGTTCATACTGCTGCTTGAATCATCACAGTCCTTACAACCAACAATAAAATCACCTGATGCAGGGTATTTCATACTTAACTTTTGTGCTAATTCACCTTTTTCCAGATTTCAATGGTGCTATCTGCAAGCCTCCGACACAATTAGTATGGGCAGAGGAATGTATAAACTATGGAAAAGAAAAAAAAAAGTGCACTACTGTACACAACAGATTATCTGAAAAGTCCCACTTTGTGGTGAAAGGGGAACTGCTTTTGGTTTAAATTTGATTAAATTTAAAACAGAATACAGAATTTGAAAATGTCAAGTTTTGAGGGATTAGCGAGTGTTTAGCTGTAAATGACACTTACTGTAAATGACACTTTTAGTGACACTTTTAGTGTCATTTACAGCTAAACTACAAAATAATACTCAGGTGATGCTTCATGCTGCAGACATTAATGACAAAATATTTTATCAGAACACTATATTTAAATTTTTACTTTGGTTTTGGAGTTTTTTTAAATCATGTGTATTTAGATGTTTCTACTTGCTATTCAGTAATTTTAATGAAGCAAAACATAAATAAATATACAGCATTTAAAAGTCAAGATAAAATTTCTATTGTATCAAATCCTCCTGTTCCATTACAAGCCACACATTATAACAAGATTTTAAGTGAAGAACTATTAATTTTTTGACTAATCTAGATTTTTTAAATTCAGCATATGATACACATTACTGTACAAGTATTCCTTAAAAAAAAAAAAAATTAGACACTTTGAAATTTGGCACATGTACTACTAAACTGTCTTTAGTAAAGCAGTCACAGCATACTGGAGTATACAGAATTTTTTTTTATGGACGAAGAGTTGACAGTGATATACTATACCTGTATACAAGAACACAGCTATAACAGCTTGAAGATACACTGTACATACCATGGTAGTTGTCTTATTCCTAAGTAAAAGAACTAATCTGCTGGAACAGATATAAATATGCATATTTTAAGATAAAGTATTTACAGGTATAACAGGGTTATGCCATGACGGGGAACTACAGTATTAAGAATAAAATAACTCTTGTGTAGTTATTTACATATTTTACACCCTCTTTAAAGGTGTAATGTTTTGTATATAATTATTGTCCTTGCAACATTGGTCATTCTAATTTCATACAAAAAATAATTTTTTTTTGGAATTCCAAGTACAATTTTGGTACTGTACAATATTTCAACTGTACTTTGAAAGGCCTTCATATGGAACACCAGCTATTTATCTACAATCTCTGAACTTAAATACAGCCACTACTTGCAACATCCTTGCAAGCTGTTGCATAGTAGCTCTTAAGAACAACACACACAACCAGGAGCTTGGACTCGACCCCTGCAACCTCAACTAGGTGAGTACACACACACGTCAGGAGCCAAGATTAATATATGGTACGGTCATGGTATACGAAAGGCATTGGATAAATAGAGGCCATAGTAGCCATTGCTGGCAAAAGATTATCACCGGAAGACCTTGCTGTATCAATGAAATCATAAGAAACTTCTGAGATATTAGCCAGTTTTAAAATCGCTTTTGAATATAAGAGTGGGAAAATAAGAAAGGTGTGTACAGGATGCTAAACACAAAGAGAAACTACAATGAAGATGTTGTAGTATGGAGAACCATATGAACCATGATGTCTTTTTTGTTTGGGGAAGTGGGGGGGGGGGATGGGATCATCCTGCATTGGTGGGAGATGCTGTGCATGTTTTGAGAGAGAGAGAGAGAGAGAGAGAGACAGAGACAGAGAGAGAGAGACAGAGACAGAGAGAGAGAGACAGAGACAGAGAGAGAGAGACAGAGACAGAGAAAGAGAGAGAGAGAGACAGAGAGAGAGAGACAGAGAGAGAGAGACAGACAGACAGACAGACAGAGTCAGAGAGTACCACACTTGGATCCACTTCGAGGACAGCGTGAAGCAAGCTTCTATACCACAAGATGGGTTTTAGAAAGCAGCAACTTCACTCTGGCTGTACCCTTCTCCAGAACATCACTTCATCTGAGATAATTTATCCCCAGGATGACTCGAGTATGGAACACATTCGTACAGCATTACGATGTCAACGAGATAAAGTCAATTGATCGGATGAAAATGCTGGCCCACAGATGGGTTCAACTTCATCCTGTTCCCTAACAATAAAAATGCTTTCAAATGAGGTGATGTAGGTAACAGCTCTTAGCTTGTCAATAAAGTTAGGAATCTTTAACCTGTAAATAGCTTGTTAATAAAGTTAGGGATCCTTAACCAAACCTTGTCAAACCCTGTAGGAGTTGTCAGTGTGTGGTGTTTGTGATGGCATGCAGTGTATGTATGTATGTATGTGGCATTTGTGTACATGTGTATGTATATTTTTATAGGTTTTTATTCATTACTGCACAGAAAAAGTGGGCTTGATGTTCAAGAAGACTGGAGGGAAAGCACAAAGGGTCAAATAACGACATAGTGGCAGCACTGTACATATGGTGTGTGACCTGCACATGTTTAACCCTTCTTAATATAATAATAATAATACACATATAACTGCAGCAAATATAAAAAAGAAGAGAACTGAGGTACATTATGAGAGGGAAGAAGAATGACATTGAAACTGAAATGCAAATCATACTAAAAAATATTGTCAATGCAGTAGCACTTGAGAGAAACTACCAAATGTGGATAGAGAGGAGGAACGAGGAACAGGATGGGGGAACAGTACTGTGCCTTGTGGAACAAAGCTTTTCACTGTGGCAGCTTCTGACCTGACTGTCTACTATTACTCTTTACGTTCAACTGGTTAAAAAGCTGAAGATCCGTCTGCCTCACTTTGTCAGTTATCTCTTTAGCATGCATTTTGTGCACTAACTGTATTCGTAAAAGAACAACAAGCAGCAGCAACAACAACAAAAAATGCTGAAATCTTAGCGGTAGAAAACGAAGACTTAAAAGTTATGGTAAGAAAACATGGGAAGCAGAAGAATATGTTAATGACAAGTGACCATAATATGTTGCTGGAGAGATGCTGAAAAAACATTCACAACACATGTCAGGTCAAAATTAAAATATGCAATAACTGTGTGGTGTCCATACGTATTTTAAAAAGTGCAAGTAATATAACAAATAGTATAGACATGCTACATAATACTTTTGAGAGCTAAAAAGAAATTTATGAAGATAAGAGTACAGTGGACCCCCGCTTAACGATCACCTCCCAATGCGACCAATTATGTAAGTGTATTTATGTAAGTGCGTTTGTACGTGTATGTTTGGGGGTCTGAAATGGACTAATCTACTTCACAATGTTCCTTATGGGAACAAATTCGGTCAGTACTGGCACCTGAACATACTTCTGGAATGAAAAAATATCGTTAACCGGGGGTCCACTGTACTTAAAATGTCTTTGCTGGCTAAGGAGTGGTATAGGATGAATGTTTCTAGGTATTATCAGCAGGAAGAACAAGATGCTAAAAGGGTTTTCTTTACAAATACTACATGTATCATGGTAGGACACTCAAATGGGAACTAGGAGGACCTTTTATACCTGGAGTACAGTGGACCCCCACATAACGATCACCTCCGAATGCGACCAATTATGTAAGTGTATTTATGTAAGTGCGTTTGTACGTGTATGTTTGGGGGTCTGACACGGACTAATCTACTTCACAATATTCCTTATGGGAACAAATTCGGTCAGTACTGGCACCTGAACATACTTCTGGAGTAAAAAAATATCGTTAACCGGGGGTCCACTGTATACCTAGAGTGTGTTTCGGGGGTCAATGCCCCTGCAGCCCCGTCTGAGACCAGGCCTCGTGATGGATCAGTGATCAACCAGGCTGTTATTGCTGGCCGCACGCAAACTGACGTATGAACCACAGCCCAGCTGGTTAGGTACTGATTTGAGGTGCCTCACTGACAAGACACCATAAGCATTGTTCTGCTCCTGTAACTAAAAATCGTCACTAAGTTATTTAAAATCACACCCACAAGCATACTAAACAGAATGTGGTATCCATAAATTATAATACGCAAGCCTGAAAACTGTAGCCACTTCCACTATCAATAACTATACAAATTTTATTTCAGAACTATACAAATCACAAGCAAATGTTTGCATAAAAGCTCTTTTTACTATTTCTAATGTTTATGCCAAAACCTTACTCTACAATTACAGTGTGTGTGTGTGTGTATGTGTATGTATGTATGTGTGTATATATATATATATATATATATATATATATATATATATATATATATATATATATATATATATATATATATATATATATGCAATAAGATCACAGTAAACAGGTGATTTCAAAATATGCAAAACAACCACTCTGAAAGAATAGAGAAATTCCAAGCGCTTTCGTGACTACTCACATTATCAAGGAACTATGAAAGTGAAGCATCCAAGGAAGCTATATAAGGGGTCGGCCAGCACCTCACTATCAGATCCCACAACGGTTAAACACGTGACGCGCGGCGAGCCAACTTGGACAGGTCCTTTGCAAAACTCACCCCCAAGCTATTTATTTGTCCAGTGTATTATTAAATTCTACCCAAATTCTATTAATTATAAATGGATCTAATTTATATAAACCAAAGGAAATATTCATATTATTGTCAAAACTGCTTTTTATGAAACAAGATTCAATTATATTCCTGTCGACCATGGACTTGCTTGATACTACTTTCTCAACTTTTTGAAAATCAATTGGATGGTTAAAATCTCTTACATGAATAAATAGAGCATTGGAATCTTGTCCAGTTCTAATGCTATATTTATGTTGTTTTAATTTTAGTTCGAGATTTTTACCAGTTTGACCGTAATAAACTTTATCGCAAATTTTACAAGGAATCTTATAGACACATCCATCAGCATTTTGGGGGGAATTCTTAATCAAAAGTTTTTTTACTGTATCAAGATTTTTGAATACAACTTTAATATTAAAAGTCTTAAGAAGAGAAGGCATATCAACCAAGTTTTCATGGTAAGGGAGAACCAACATATTTTTAGTTGAATAAGGCTGGTTGCCCTTTTTTGGATTATAAAAAGTGTTCCTAGCAACTTTAAAAGATTTATCAATTACATTTCTTGGGTATTTTAAATCATTACCTATTTCATAAATTTTGGATATTTCCTCATCTATGAACTCAGGACTACAAATTCGTAAAGCTCTCAAAAACATTGATGAGAAAACAGACAGTTTGACTCTATCTTGATGCGAGGAATAATAGTGGACATAGGAACAGTTATTTGTAGGTTTTCTGTAAATTTTAAATTTGAATTCATTATTACCCTTAATAATTAAAACATCTAGAAAAGGCAATGAGTTATTTTCTTCAAACTCGACAGTAAAGTTTATAGAATGGGCTAAGCTATTTAATTTTCCAAGAAAATGGTGTATACCTACATTTTTGGGCATAAGACACAAAATATCATCAACATATCTGAACCATTTAGCTCTATTAGGGAGGATTGTGTTAAGCAACCTTGTTTCAAAAAATTCCATGTATAGGTTACTAAGAACAGGTGAAAGAGGATTTCCCATTGCCATACCAAACTTCTGAGTGTAAAACTTATCATTAAATACAAATTTTGCATCAACAATGCAAAGTTTAATAAGTTTAATGATAGTAGGAACTGGCAATGGTAAATCATAGTTAACGAGTTCTTCAGATAAGAAACTTAATAAATCATCAACAGGAACTTTCGTAAACAAGGAAGTAACATCAAAACTAACCATGTTAAAATCATTTAAGTCAGTCAAGGAGTTTAATTTATCAACCAAGTCTATGTTGTTTTTAACATTAAAGTTAGAAATTTTGCCAACAATAGGGCTCAAAATATCGACAAGCCATTTGGATAATTTATATGAAACTGACCCTATGGAGCTAATAATTGGTCTGACTGGATTCCCTGGTTTGTGTGTTTTTATTAGTCCATACATGTAAGGTAAAGATGGATTAGTGGAAGTAAATTGTTTGACTAATTCATCTTTGCCTTTCAGTAGAAGTTTTATAGTTTTATTGAAATTGCTGTTAACGGTTTCTAGGGGATTTTTCCTAAGTTTAGAATAGGTTTCAGTATCATCTAAGAGATTATTCATTTTTTCTTGGTAATCATTTTCTTTCATAATTACTATTGCATTTATTTTGTCTGCTTTAGTAAGGCGCAAATTTTTATTGTTATTAAGTGTATCATAAGACTTAAAGAATCTTTGAGGGCAATTGGGAATGTTTGGTTTTAACATAGAGCTGTATACCATTCCTTTACTAATATTAATTTCATCAGAGGATAAATCAGAAAATTTTTCAAAGTTACAAAAGGCTTTTGCAATTTCAACATTATTAAGTGTTTTTGAAGTTGCAAAACTTAGGCCAAAACCTAGAGCAGCAGTTGTATGTTTGTCTAAAATTTCATCTGATAAGTTAATTACAAAATTGTTATTAGCATGCTTTGTCCAATCACTATTTTCAATTAAAATGTCTAATTTTCTTTGTAGTTTGCTCTTGAGTTCATTACAAATTCTTCTGAGTTTATTATAGCAATGATCCAACATACTGTGTTTCCATTCTGATGGAATGGCCTGATTAAAAGAGTATTTTTTGTTTCTCAATATTTTGAATGCTTCCTTCTCCTGTATTTTAGTTATTTCAATATGTTTCTGAAGAATAATTCTCATAAAATCATCAAAAGGACGATCTCTCATGTCAAGGAGTCTATTGGGTAAAAGAGACTTGGGCAGAACTTGTTCATTTAAACAATTTTTTAAAAAATTAAGTCGAATTTTTAACTTGTGGGACTTGATCAGTGCAGAAGAAAACTGTGAAACAAAAGATATATGATTAGGAAAGCTTATCGAGAACATTCTGAAGAGTCGTGTGGTATCCATTAATGCAATAAGATCACAGTAAACAGGTGATTTCAAACAGGTGATGAAATTAATATTAGTAAAGGAATGGTATACAGCTCTATGTTAAAACCAAACATTCCCAATTGCCCTCAAAGATTCTTTAAGTCTTATGATACACTTAATAACAATAAAAATTTGCGCCTTACTAAAGCAGACAAAATAAATGCAATAGTAATTATGAAAGAAAATGATTACCAAGAAAAAATGAATAATCTCTTAGATGATACTGAAACCTATTCTAAACTTAGGAAAAATCCCCTAGAAACCGTTAACAGCAATTTCAATAAAACTATAAAACTTCTACTGAAAGGCAAAGATGAATTAGTCAAACAATTTACTTCCACTAATCCATCTTTACCTTACATGTATGGACTAATAAAAACACACAAACCAGGGAATCCAGTCAGACCAATTATTAGCTCCATAGGGTCAGTTTCATATAAATTATCCAAATGGCTTGTCGATATTTTGAGCCCTATTGTTGGCAAAATTTCTAACTTTAATGTTAAAAACAACATAGACTTGGTTGATAAATTAAACTCCTTGACTGACTTAAATGATTTTAACATGGTTAGTTTTGATGTTACTTCCTTGTTTACGAAAGTTCCTGTTGATGATTTATTAAGTTTCTTATCTGAAGAACTCGTTAACTATGATTTACCATTGCCAGTTCCTACTATCATTAAACTTATTAAACTTTGCATTGTTGATGCAAAATTTGTATTTAATGATAAGTTTTACACTCAGAAGTTTGGTATGGCAATGGGAAATCCTCTTTCACCTGTTCTTAGTAACCTATACATGGAATTTTTTGAAACAAGGTTGCTTAACACAATCCTCCCTAATAGAGCTAAATGGTTCAGATATGTTGATGATATTTTGTGTCTTATGCCCAAAAATGTAGGTATACACCATTTTCTTGGAAAATTAAATAGCTTAGCCCATTCTATAAACTTTACTGTCGAGTTTGAAGAAAATAACTCATTGCCTTTTCTAGATGTTTTAATTATTAAGGGTAATAATGAATTCAAATTTAAAATTTACAGAAAACCTACAAATAACTGTTCCTATGTCCACTATTATTCCTCGCATCAAGATAGAGTCAAACTGTCTGTTTTCTCATCAATATTTTTGAGAGCTTTACGAATTTGTAGTCCTGAGTTCATAGATGAGGAAATATCCAAAATTTATGAAATAGGTAATGATTTAAAATACCCAAGAAATGTAATTGATAAATCTTTTAAAGTTGCTAGGAACACTTTTTATAATCCAAAAAAGGGCAACCAGCCTTATTCAACTAAAAATATGTTGGTTCTCCCTTACCATGAAAACTTGGTTGATATGCCTTCTCTTCTTAAGACTTTTAATATTAAAGTTGTATTCAAAAATCTTGATACAGTAAAAAAAACTTTTGATTAAGAATTCCCCCCAAAATGCTGATGGATGTGTCTATAAGATTCCTTGTAAAATTTGCGATAAAGTTTATTACGGTCAAACTGGTAAAAATCTCGAACTAAGATTAAAACAACATAAATATAGCATTAGAACTGGACAAGATTCCAATGCTCTATTTATTCATGTAAGAGATTTTAACCATCCAATTGATTTTCAAAAAGTTGAGAAAGTAGTATCAAGCAAGTCCATGGTCGACAGGAATATAATTGAATCTTGTTTCATAAAAAGCAGTTTTGACAATAATATGAATATTTCCTTTGGTTTATATAAATTAGATCCATTTATAATTAATAGAATTTGGGTAGAATTTAATAATACACTGGACAAATAAATAGCTTGGGGGTGAGTTTTGCAAAGGACCTGTCCAAGTTGGCTCGCCGCGCGTCACGTGTTTAACCGTTGTGGGATCTGATAGTGAGGTGCTGGCCGACCCCTTATATAGCTTCCTTGGATGCTTCACTTTCATAGTTCCTTGATAATGTGAGTAGTCACGAAAGCGCTTGGAATTTCTCTATTCTTTCAGAGTGGTTGTTTTGCATATATATATATATATATATATGTATATATGTATATGTGTATATATGTATGTATATATATATGTATATATATATGTATATATGTATATATATATATATAGTATATATATATATCGGTGGGAGACGACCGACTTTTTGAGAAAAAAAAAATATTATATATATATATATATATATATATATATATATATATATATATATATATATATATATATATATATATATATATATATATATATATATATATAATATATATATTTTTTTTTTTGGTGCTGTAGTTGTGATCCAGGTTTAGCTCTTTCTGTGAATATAATACTTATTTTTTTGTGAACATGAGTCTATGCTATTCAATAATTTCTTGAAAGCCAGTTACATAACCTGCATTAGAAGTCACCACCTTGATGAAGTCGAAGATCACATTGTATGCCATATGAGAGCAAAGATAAGAGGAAGGACCCTTGGTATTAAACACACTTCTGTTCTAAATAACAGACTTTCTTTACTTACCATCACATAATAAGTAATTTACAACATAGTTTCTTGTTCCTTTCCTTTACTGCTTTTCTTTATTACATGTGAATCTACTTGGAGTGGGGTTGTTGATTTTAGACTGTTTTTATTCACATTAACACATATTACACCTTTGATTGCATCTTCATTACTGTTTTTACTTCCACTTATAATGGATCCATTTTCTTTGGATGGGCTTGTTTTGGTACTGAGAAACTGCTCTGTTGATTCAGAGAAAGTTAAGTGTTTTTCCTTCATTCTTCCATTTACCTGCCCATTTTGAGATGAAACTGGGCCATTACTTTTGGGGCTGATCTGAACATTTTTCAAATTGGTATCTTCCAGGAAATTACAACTTTCATCATGAAAATCAATTAATATTTCAACAGGGGTAGATTCACTAGTGTTCCTGACAGTGCTTACTTCCACTGAGGCAGACTTGACTGTTGAGAGGTAGGAAGGAGAATATACAGGGTCTTCAAAGCTTGATTCTTGAACAACTATTTTCTGATGCTGAGTTCCATCTGAGGCTGTGCAAGGCTGTAACTCTATTGCTTCATCATATGACTCTGTTGAACCTTGCTCCATACTCATATCCTGACGAGTAAGTTTTCAATCCTTTATTACACAAGAGACACAAATACATACACTGTATCATTACATATATTTTTTAATACACTAGAAGTATCTCACTGAGGTAGGGTGACCCATAAAAGAAGAAACACTTTCACCACAACTCACTCCATTATCCTGCCAGAGGTGTACTGACATTACATTTCAGAAGTCTCTACAAACTGCAGTATCTGCACCTTTCCTCCAGAGTACAGGTACAGTACTTTCCACCATACACAACAGGGAAAGATGAAAAAAAAAAACTTAGTGATGGCTACTTCAAAGGCAATGGAACTTAACAAGGTGACACCATGGATTCTATGAAAGGGAGCAGAAGCACTTTACAAACAACTAGTTAATAGACACGAGACAGTTGCATAAGATCTGGAAGACAGAATGTAGTCCCTTCATTCAAGAAATGAGACAGCAGGAAGCACTGAACAGTTATGTACAGTATACTCTGCAAGGTAAGGAAGATCTACAAAATGAGATTGGTAGAAGACTTGGAGAGTTCTCATAAACATTAACCAGCATGGTTCAGAGATGGCTAAGCTTGTCTTATTAACCTGTGGAAATTCTATGACAAAGTAACAAAGGTGAGGGAGAGCAGAAGGAAAGGAAAGATAGTTATTTATTTATTTAAGGAAAGGAAAGGAAAGGAGAGAGAGAGAGAAAGAGAAAGAGAGAAAGAGAAAAAGAGAGAAAGAGAAAGAAAGAGAAAGAGAAAAAGAAAGAGAAAGAGAGAAAGAAAGAAAGAAAGAGAAAGAGAGAGATAAAGAGAGAGAGAGAAAGATAGAAAGAGAAAGAATAATGGAAAAGAGAAAGGAAAAGGGGGGGGGGGTTATGAGTGGATTGCAATTTTCTTAAACTGCAAGAAGGTATTTGATACTGTACCCCATAAGAGACTGAGGCCTAACTGGTAGGAATAACAGGGAATGTACTCAATTGGAGTACAAGGAATGTACTTCCTTAGGGAAAGTAAGCAAGCATGATTGTCTATGAAGAGATGTTAGAATGGTAAGGAGTAAGCAGTAGGCTTCCACAAGGATCAGTATTAGGACCAGTACTTTTTTTTAATGTGTATAACATGTCAGCTGGGACTTAATTAGATGTATCCCTGTTTGCTGATGTTAAATTAATAAGGGGAATAAAATGCAGATGAGGATAGGAAAAGTTGATATGGAGAAACTGCAAGATTGGTCAGATAAGGGGTTGCGTGAAGTCAATCCCAGAAAATGCAAGGTTATGAAGACTGGGGAAAGGGCTAGAAGACTGGATACGGATTAAAGACTGGGGACAGTGGCTGCAGACCTCATTCAAGGAGTGAACATAGTACTTAGCATATTACCAGAGGCTCACATCAACTGAATAACCTCTGTAGCCTTTAGGACTCTCAACCAGGATAGTACACTCCAGGACCATTGTATGACACATGTCAGGTTCTTCTTGGAGTGTGCAGCACAGACATGGAACTCCCAACTGAAAAAAAATGTTGAGAAACTAAAAGTGGAAAAGTATGCAACAAGGCTTGTTCCAGAGCTAATGGGTATAAGCTATGAAAAGAGGCTAATGGTAATGAAGCTCAAGACACTGGGGGCCAGAAGATAAAAGGAAGATATAACAAAAATCGTTCAGAGGAATTGGTAAGGTAGACAGGGACAGGGGTACAAGAAACAGGTATTTGGACACAGCTAGAAACTAAAGATACAGACAGGCCACAGGAATATAAGAAAGTATTTCTTTAGTTTTAGAGTGGCTGGGAGGTGGAATGATCTTGAATAAGTGTTTGAGACAGCATACATAGTTTGAAAATCAGGTACTGTATGATATCCCCATGAGGCTAAGAGGGAGTGAATTTAGCAAACTTCAAGTTGAGGGGCATGGCCAGGACCTAGGGCTAGACTCCTGCAACCATTTATAGGCAAGTACACACACACATGGGAATATAAGGGGTTATACAATGCACAACTGAGGCAACGTGGTGGAGTACTGACAGGACAAGTCTCGAGTAATTTATATCTTCAAAAACATTACCTGAAGATCACGTGACATCATAGTTTTATTTGTGGCATTGAATAACCCAAATGGGTTTCGATTTTTTGTCAACATATGAAATATAACTGAATTCAATAATTAATTTACCACCAGTCATACTTGTGCCATGACTGCATATTCACAACATTGTATATAAAACGTGTTAAGCAACAAGAATATTAACCGGAAAATTTTTCACAATCGATATTACTGTTTAATTTAGACTTCAACAACAAAAAGATTAATGTAAACATACTGTATTGATGCTTACATTATCATTCATGATTTGTTTTGACACAGACATGAACTATGGTGATTTATTGTTTCCCAAGCTTACTAAGGCACATCAGAATGACATTCAAAGGATTGAGCTGCCACCATTCCTTGCACTTTATAATAATAATAATAATAATAATAATAATAAAAATAATAATATACATGTGGGATAACAGGTATATCTCGCTACTTCTACATGCATTTAGGTCACACTACACATGCATGTACACATACATGTATTTATACACCCATCTGGGTTTTCTTCTATTTTCTTAGCAGTCCTTATTCTTCTTTATTTCCTCTTATCTTCACGGAGAAGTGGAAAAGAATTCTTCCTCAGTAAGCCATGCGTGTCGTAAGAGGTGATTAAAATGCCGGGAGCAAAGGGCTAATAACCCCCTTCTCCCCCTTCGTCTTTTTAGATCACCCTACCTCGGTTGGATACGGCCAGTTCAGTGCAAAATAATAATAATAATAAAAGCCTAGAAGAGTGCTACTGTACAATTACCCTTCTTTTGTGAATAAGAATATCTTGGGCAATAACTTATTTTCTCAGAAAATATAGCTCTATATGCAATATCTTAATAAAACCATTGCACAGTATATGAATTTTACTAATACTGTATATGTATTATGAAAAACTTATCACTAAAAGGCCAATTAAGAAGTTTATACTTACCCTTGACTGTTGCCTAGAGACATAAGATGGTGTGAGAGTGGGTGTAGGGGACGGAGAGGGAGTACGTGGCCGAGAGTTTGACCCATCACCACCTTCTGATCTGGGCATCTGGGGAGAGGGTGTCTGTCGATCACGTCGCTCTGCTTGCGAGTGAATGGAGTGTAGTGATGTTCTGCCACGGCTAGCCAGCAAGCAAGCGAAACATTACAGAGAGTTAGAAACTTTTATGCTTTTGTAATGCGTGGTACATATTAATGGCACATCAAATTGATCAGGGTTCTCTCCAGAAACAAAATTGATCTCAGAACTAGGGCTGAATAGTAATTACATTTTCCAGTACAATTATATCACAGTGCCATACAGTCTCGTATTAAATCTTGCACCAACCTTGAAGTCTAAAAGAATATATTTTGTACTTCTTTCACAAACGTGATTGCAGCAAACTGGTTCGCACAAAGGCACAAAAGCACACAAGCAATAATAAAATGAACAGAACTAGAGAGAAACCTGATGAACAGAAACTAGCATGAGCCTCTGCTGACTGAGATACAAAAATTGGGATAACCTCAAGATTTGCAAACCGCCCCAAGGAAAACAGTGAAATATAGGTATGCAAATTCTTATATAGGCTAAACAAACAATTATTAAATTTTCCATAAAGTTTAGCAAGGTTAGCTAAAGCTACTATGTTAGTATTTATGCAAAATACAACAACTGGAATATAAAAAAATTGCATAAATACAGTATTTTTTAATTTTCTTTAAGGGGTGAATCTTATGGTAACCCATCAACTAAGTGTACATTTACTAAAAAAAAGTCAAATTTTATTAACCATTAATGTGGAGAGTGGTTGACACTACTGATCTGACAGATGGTTAATAAGTTAGGCAAGCATCCTATGGACCTTCAGATTATTGTACGCAGTGTACAATTATGTTAAAATAAATACAGTGAATGTGCATTTGTAAAACTATCATGAAAGTTGAACAACACTGTATGACCCTTGTGGGTTTAACAGTTTTTATTGTAATAGTAATAATAATAATAATAATAATAATAATGTGAATGTGATGTTGAAGAATACATCTCGAATATATTGTTACTGGTACAACAAGTCATTTGGTCAGTTAATATATGTAGATGGAATACAGTAGTACAGGAGGGCCATTCAAAGTAAAATATACATGGTTTCCCTTGGTTCAAATGTATTCACTATTATACAATGGGGACTAACAATGTCTGGCTGACAAGTTGTCCAAAACTTTGTGCAGAAAAAAAAGTTGTGAAAAAGACAATGCCTCTCTGGATTTATAGCTTTTTCACATTATCATGCAATGACCCATTTCTATCTGTGCTATACATTGGGAGTTACGATCAGTGCAGCTCACAAAACGCACCAGAGATTCTTATTTCGTGGAATTAAGTGTCTGACTGGGCTTGGTACAGGTGTTATGGTTTATGGACACATCTACTGCAGAATGTCAGCTGTATAATCCCTATGGGTTTAGTGATCTTTAGATAATAATAATGCAAAATGCCAGTGATACTTTTAAACATTTTTTCCCAGCTGATATTACTCAGAACCTGATAACAAACTTTTTTTAAAGTCTAAAATATATGTAGATTTCTCATTGATTACTAGCATCATGCTGCAAGTATGAAAATTATTTCATCATTTATAGAATTAATAATTAACAGAAAACCAAAATACAGCACATATAAATTTGTTACATAAATATTTAAATATGGAGAGTGACATGTGGAGATGGTAGGGGCACAGGGGAACACTAAATACCCATAGTAGGGGGACAGGGAACAATACCCATGATAGGGGCGCAGGGAACAATACCCATGATAGGGGCACAGGGAACACAAAATATCCATGTTAGGGCCACTGGGAACATAAAATACTCATAGTAGAGGCACAGGAAATACTATCTCCCTGACAGTGAAAAATGCGGGTCAAAAATCAATACCCTTCAAAGGAAATGTTTGGAGCCTGCTGAAAATCTCTATCCAAGGAGTTGGAGATGCCCTCTCCATGGATCAAATCTTATTACCTTCCATTTCCCAGTTGCTATACAACCCTATTTACCATAAAAAATAGGAAGCATCCATAAAAAATAGACTGACTGGTTGCACAGCATGCATTTACACAGCACGTGTGTTAATGCAGTACAGGTGTTTGTGTGTTTATACATAAAAGGATAAATAATAATACAAGCGCTGCATATAGAAAAGAATGTTTTTTTATGTTAAATCTACACAATGCATGTAATATATTTACATAATCATTTTCTTTGAGATATTTTACTCTCAAGAAAAACAATGGAAATATTTTCACAGTTGAAAATGTTTTAATGATTGGCATGGTAATAATACTGGTAGATCGTGACGGGTGCTGCGGCTTTGTTGGTGAATGGTCACTTGTAGTTTATGCTTGTTTACCTGGAGTTTACCTGGAGAGAGTTTCGGGGAAAGGCTAACAATATTTATCATTTCAACTATGGTCATGAATGGTGACTACAAGCAGTTAGCTAGAAGATATTGATGGTTAAGAGAACAAGTTTAAGCAATGGGCGGTAATGCTGCCAGCGTAACTTTAGTTAAATGTTGGCATCAGCTATGTTAAAACTGACTTGGTTAGCTGTTACTGACTATGTAGATCAGTGGCTAGCAACTGGTTTGATAAGATAAGATAAGATAAGATTTCGTTCGGATTTTTAACCCCGGAGGGTTAGCCACCCAGGATAACCCAAGAAAGTCAGTGCGTCATCGAGGACTGTCTAACTGGGATTAGTAAATGGTTTTTAGCAACCTGGATGAATGGCCATTAATGACTTTCCTGTGGTTAATAACTACACGGTCAGTCACAACCACTCAAGTTAGGTTGTTGTGGTTAGTGACAGGATTAGTAACTTGTTAATGGCTTTATCAATGGTCACTAAAGACTGTTGTAATGTGTTAATGTCACTCATAATGGATATATTAGTACATCAAGTTTTTGCAAAATTAATATGCAAGAGGAATATGTTGAAAGTAAAAGTTATTATGAGTCAGATTGTGATTTATGGAAGAGGAACAATTGCTGAAGCTGAGAGGCGACTATGATGAGGTTATGGGTAGATTGTGACAAGGTTGAGGGAACACTCGAGTATTTACTCACCTAACTATGTTTGCAAGGACTGAGCTCCAGCTCATGTCCCCTCTCCCTCTTAACCACCAACTGACTGGTTTGAAGGATCTTCAACCTCTTAGATTTTTGCTGCATATACACTTGAAGTCATATATCAGGTATACCTTGATTACAACTTCTGATAATACACTCCACCTTCTCCCCACCTTTGTAATGACGTTCCTTCTTACAATTCCTTTGCTCATTTTGGTTATTAGCTTCCATTTGTGCTAGTTTTAATACAACTCTTTTCAAAAAGCATTCATCTTTTTGATACCTCTGAGTATTTGAAACATTGTGATCATGTCTCCTCTGTGCCTAGGTATCTCTTGAGTTATGACATTTAGTGTATTAAATCCGTCCTTG
Source organism: Cherax quadricarinatus (assembly GCF_038502225.1). Lineage (NCBI taxonomy): Eukaryota > Metazoa > Arthropoda > Malacostraca > Decapoda > Parastacidae > Cherax > Cherax quadricarinatus. Next base: position 9,110,091 of record NC_091309.1, read on the forward strand.
TATATTAAGTCAATCTTAAAATTTAGCTTATGGCAAGCCTCTAAATCTTAAAGCTGTTTTGAGTGCTTTAAGTGCAGGATCTATGCTGGTACTGCACACTCCAATATTGAACTCACATATCCAGTTAGGTCAGGCAAGATTTGTCAGGAAACAGGAGAATTGTTTCCTGACATGGGTCTTAGTCATATGATGACCCCCTCTGGAGCTTTTGGTCATCCGACCCAGGTCTTCCGCTGGTTGACAGGTCCACCCCTTTGAAGATTATTAGTATCCAGACCTAGGTTCCAGTGTACGTAATGTATATACAAATATGTAGTACCTGCTGAAGTTCCTGAAGATCATTCTTTCATTTGCCAGTGTTGCACATACAAATGTGGTGTACTATTTATTTGTGTTTTCAATGACGGGTTTGGTGTTTTGTTCTACGTTTAATTATTTTTTCTTACTGTCTGCTGCATTTCCCTCAGCTGATGTGCTATTATACAATGGCCTTTCACCTATCATTATCATTGTCCATTTATAGGTGTTAAACTTGGGAAACCTTTTTGTCATTCTTACCTCTATGCAATCGTCTTCCACCACTGTTTTTCTGACATTTACCTCATTCATGTGCAGTAACATAGATTCAATTTCTCCAGGCAAGTTATTAACTTACTATCAGAAACAATGACAAAAAATTTTTTGTGAGAAAGTTTACTTGTAGGGTTGAGTAGAAATGACTTGTCTTTCACTCTGATTGCCTTCTGTTTGTCAGATATTTCTTAGAGTTGAATACCCTGACTGCTTTCCTAATTTATAAATTAGTCACTAGTACAAACTTGGAACGTTTAGTTTTCCTGCCCTACCCTTTCCTGTCATACAACCCAAGTTAGTAATGCACAATTTCCCTTCTCTGAACCCATGCTGTTGGTTCTTTTGATCGAATCTTATTACTTCCCATTTTCCAATGTTAATGACCCCTACGAATGTAATAATAAAGCACACGTCAGGAACATTTGCTTGTAATTTAGGGGTTTGCCCCTGTCCCCCTTCTTGAATATTGCATTGGATTTGTACAAAGTTCTCCAGATTTCTGGTATCTCCTCTGTCTCCAACTTAGTATGTATTGTAATGTTTCCTTAATGGCTTGCTCAGGAGTTTCACCTCATCTTTCAGTGATACTGTTTGGACCAATAGCTTTTCTCGCATCGGTACCCTATAGGACTGTTCTTAATTTCTCGTCATTTACCACTGAACATGTCACTCTTTGGGAGGAGCTCTCTCTAATTTCAGGCAATGTCCTTGTATTGTAAACACTTGGAATCCTTTGCAGAGCTCCTCTCAAACTTTCCTGTCATACTAACTCAGCTGAGTATGTGAGGAGTTTTGGGAGAGACTGAGTGTGTGAGGAGGCTGGATGTAGCGAAGTTGGAGAGAGTACATCTGGAAGAAGGAAAAATGAGTATCTGACGAGGATGAGAAGAGACTGAATACTTATATGATAAAAGCTAACTGGAATATCTAGCAAATAGTTGCAGCATGATTAGAAGAATGAATATCAAGATAGAGTCATGAAAGGAATACAGATGCAGTGTTTCCAGAATTACCAGTGTAATGTAATTTCCAAGCATCTTGCCCATATTTTTGTGCTGTATTTTACAAATCGCTCTAAATTTTTATTTTAATGATGTGGGCAGTGAAATATGATATGGTGAAGTCTGTTGGATGGCAAATAACAGTCTCTAAGATATACTGTAACAAGAATGTTTCAGGGTTTTGTCCATCAGCCGATGGACCTCTTGCTTATGTAAAGAACTCGTGACCAATAATGATCAAGGCATCTGCATCCACCATTAAATGACCCTGACCAGGCTGATGAACTGATTTCCACGCCACTGACAGGACCATGGCAACAGTGGATCAATATTCCACCGTCAATTCATACTACACTTGTCCTCACATCTTCTACTACCCTTCAAGAAAAAAAAAAAAAACTAAAGCCCTACCATTATAAGCTCCTCTATCACTTGAACCACCTATTCTCTCACAACACACACTTCCCTTGGCAGTCTACAGCATATCTACCCTCTCTATCCCACTTTCCTCGCTCGTCCAACATTATACTGCCTTTCACTTCACCCACCTCGACACACTCGAGGAGCCGAGTCTTGACCCCCACTCAAACAACTTTGAGCCCACAATGACAACTCAAAGACAGCTAGAAATGAACCTCTTATTCTTTTACTATAGTGATATAATAATAAAATAAATACAACTACTAATAATAATGATACTTTTTACAGATTCTTTGATGTCAAAGATGAAACTATTTATTACACTGCCCTCCCCTTTTCACATACCTCTCCGTACATATGCCACCTTCCTGCTGTTGAACACTGTGTGAAATGAAAATGAAAATGTTTATTTCCTTGCAAAGCTTACAATGTGTGGTTTACATATTATAAAATATTAATTACAAGGAAGGCCTTTAGCAAGCCTAGGCATTTCAGGCAGAATGACTTGCAAGTGTCTGGTGCTGTCTCGTCAATACTGTACACTATAATGACAATTTTAAATACTGTACGTACTGTAATTCATATTTAAATGACAAACACTTACAGCATTAGAGATTCAGAGAAAGTGAACAAGATAAGGTGAAAGTACTGTGTATGATGAATAGGTAGACAAAAGCAGGTAACAGTATAAAAACTGAAATATTTGGAAGAGACGTTGTACTGGCTGAGAGTAAGGGAAAGCCGTTTTATTCATTGGGGAAAATTTCTTCCGAAACGGGTCTCCTCTACGGCGATTCATTGGAGCTTCTGGCCCCGTGACTGAGGCTTTCTGCATGCTTACCGACCACTCAGTAAAATGATTAACTCATTATATACAATGTGTATTATGTAACTGCTGGTTTGCTAGTGGAAAAGTGTCTTGAGGACAGGTTAATATATGTGCATTAAGAAGATGAAATAAATTTTCAATGGTGTGACTACTATAAAGTTCCTCTCCTATGTGCGGGATTTTTGGCAGATTGTTCTAGCCATGGTACTGTGACTTTATTCTTTACCATGAAGGAAATCTTAAGTAACAGTCAAAGTCTTCCCTGCATACATTGCATCCACATAATTGGCGATTGTATACTTGCAAAAATAATCCCGAGAGCAAGCAAGTTAAATAACCCAGTCCTTCATTCCTTCTCTGATGCTGTACCTGGCATAGGTCTTCGTCTGGGAAACGAGAGTCGAGTGAGAGTTGACTACCAGCATGTCACCTTTGTACAGCCGGCTGTAGAGCTTTCTTAGCTCCTGCCGCACCTCTCCATTCATGAGGCAGTACAACACAGCCACAAAGAAACCCTGGGAAATGTACCTCAGAATTAATTGTCTTACTTCACATAAAAAGAAATATGGTTATACAGATTCTGTTAACATGATGTGATAATTAAAATGCTGACTAAATGTGGTTAATCAGTCTTATACTTGGAGCATTTTTATATCTTTGTAGAGAATGATTCTAACAATCATATCTGACTTATCTGTTTTCAATTGTTATTGACACTGTCCAATTAAAAGCCATATTTGTGAAATTTTGTGTTCAGAAATGTTTCACACACACAATAAATAAATAAATAAATAAATAAATAAATAAATATATCCTCCTTTCAACAAACAGCCGTATCCCACAGAGGCGGGGTGGCCCAAAAAGAAAAACAAGTTTCTTTTTATAAATTTAGTAATTTATACAGGAGAAGGGGTTACTAGCCCCTTGCTCCCGGCATTTTAGTCACCTCTTACAACACGCATGGCTTACAGAGGAAGAATTCTGCTCCACTTTCCCATGGAGATAAGAGGAAATAAACAAGAACAAGAAAGAAAATAGCAGAAAACCGAGAGAGGTGTGTGTAGTATATATATGCTTGTACATGTATGTGTAGTGTGACCTAAGTGTAAGTAGAGGTAGCAAGACGTACCTGTCTTGCATGTTTATGAGACAGAAAAAAGGACAACAGCAATACTACCATCATGTAAAACAATTACAGGCTTTCGTTTTACACTCACTTGGCTGGACGGTAGTATCTCCCTGGGTGGTTGCTGTCTACCAACCTACTACCTAGGAAATAAATAAATAAATAGAATATATATATATATATATATATATATATATATATATATATATATATATATATATATATATATATATATATATATATATATATATATATTTATTTATTTATTTATTTATTTTACAGTGGAACCTTGGTACTCGAACAGCTCCCTACTCAAACAATTTGGTATTCGAATGCTTTGTTCTGTAAACAAATCGCTCGGTAGTCGACAGTTTGCTCAGCACTCGACCAAACAAACACGACCTGCCAGAACTTCACTGTAAACTATTTCGTGTTTCTTTGCATTTTTTATATTATTTGAATAAATAAGTCACCATGGGGCCTAAGAAGGTTAGTGATAACAGCCAACCAAAATGAAAATTAATTGGGAAAAATTCGTTCTGTACTGATACAGATTGGTACTCGAACAGCCTTCTGGAACCAATTAAGTTCGAGTGCCGAGGTTCCACTGTATATCTTATGCCTAAATCACTCAATTTAACTTATTATCAAGGAACATTTGAAACACTAGCATTAATTATTTCCTAATGGGCATTTAAAAAAAACTGAACAACATGGCCATATAAGTCACTATTGGCCTTCTTATCCAATTTTCCCTGGAAATCCTCATCTAGTAGTTAATTTGTAAGTGCTAAAATAAAATACAAGAGCAACTAACCTGAAAGGAGGCGAAAACTTGGTCGAGGAAGAGCCAGGCAAGCTCAACATAAGCATTAGTGGAAGTGGACAGTCCCCAGAGTACAAAGTAATGTACTCCAAAGAGTGGAACCAGCACCAACGTTGACTTGCCCAACTTTCTGTGAAGTAACGAGATAAGGAATTCACGATGCGAGGACTTCATCTAGTTTTTTGTGACTGTCATTAAACATAGCAGTGTGAATCAAAGTCTCACCTGTACTTCATAGACTCAGTAGATATGGATGACCTAAGCTTGAGAATCAACACACGAACCACATTGAGGAAAAAGAAGAAATTGATGAGGTTTGAGATGGCAACTGGGGCTCTGATGCACACCCAGAAGATCCACTGAATGTTATGCACCGTCCAGCAGTTGGTGTCATCCAAACTGGCCCGCAAGGTGGCCCAGATACCCACACATCCCAGCGGGAGTCCTGAAACATGGCCACAGCTAGCTTGAACTTGATTATGGCACTGTATGATTTATGCAGTTTTAACACTCATGTAAATGTAATAATTAACTTGACAGTGTAGTTTGGAGGGACTAAGTTCAATTCTGGTTAATGAGAAGATCAGCATCAACACCTGTATCATTAAACAATGCTGTACCAAAATACATTTTTAATGTTGTATGCTAAATGATCCATGCAGGTTTTGCGCTTTGTGAATAAACTGTGCTAATTATTAAAAATATAGTCTTAACTATGATTACAATTTTTATGAGGCCGTACTTCACCATAACGAGTAAGATTTAAGAACTAGAAAGTCTTATATAATACGGTAATGTATAAAAATGAAATTGGTGCTCAATTAACAACTGTACATAGTGATCCCTTCAGTGGTGGTGCCTTGAGAGTGAAGGGCTCTTGATTCAAAGAACTGGAGCTACTCTCCCCTTTCTCAGATCAAATCTGGAGATGTACAACTTATTGATATAGTGTTTACCCATGAATGTTACAATAATCATCTTAAAGTGATAAAAGCATAGTGGACATGGTATTGTTGAGTAGGCAAAAACATTGCTGATGACAAATTTAACTTGTCTGTGAGGTTGTGGGAATTTCTGGGGTTGTGTGTACAAGTGGGCAGAAGAATGAGAAGTATGGAAGCTGAAGTGAAAGAAAAAAAAATGAAAGTCAACAAGGGGATTTGAAAGTGGGAGGATCCAAGTAAATTTTAATACTTACCCCAGCCAAGGAGAACATAGAGAGTGATTGCTGAGGAGTCTGTGAAGAGTGCCATGAAGATAAGACTGTGCAGGTAGAGTCCTTCCATCAACAACCATGAGTAGTTGGCCAAGATGAAGTACTGCCACACGCAGATCATCACTTTGCACATCCATGTTTGCTGAGGTGCAAAGTTATTCATTATACACACTGTGTGTACCCTATGATATATATTTACAGGGGATGGTGGGAGGTCAAATCCTAGCTCTTGGCCTTACATCTTAAATCATACTGACAAACATTAGTAGTTTCTTACCTCTTGGGGCCTGATGTACCCACTCTTGAAGCTGTGTACAGAGTTAGCCTCAACACTTAATGATTTAATTCCACTATCTCATTACGTACTCTACTTTACCACTAAATGACCCACGTGGATTTTACAGTTTCATGAAAATAATCCTTGTTATCCTTAAATTAAAATATTACATTAATTTACTGTTTGGATTGTATCTATACCACCTTCCTCCTGACCCCTACATACAGTACTATACTATGTAAAGATATTTTACTTGCAAGATTAAAAAAAGCTAGAACCCTTGGTGCAATCACTACGTTGAAGTTGCTGATATCATTACTAATTTGCTACTGCTATTATCAATTTGCTATTACAGTAGCTCATTCTCACAGTGCACTCACAACCATTCAAACATCACAACTTACTTTCCATATCACTAGTTACTTCAGTGTCGTAAGTGTTCATAATATATAAAGCAAGGTAAATAAAAATTTATAGACAACGTCAAGGTATTCAAGTTTGATCGAAGAAAATGGAGGGTATAACTCAGGCTCTATTTCTGAGATTAAGAGCCCTTCATCAACAAGAGCCCTTCATCACCAAGAGCCCTTCATCACCAAGAGCCCTTCATCAACAAGAGCCCTTCATCACCAAGAGCCCTTCATCAACAAGAGCCCTTCATCACCAAGAGCCCTTCATCAACAAGAGCCCTTCATCAACAAGAGCCCTTCATCAACAAGAGCCCTTCATCAACAAGAGCCCTTCATCAACAAGGGCCCTTCATCAACAAGGGCCCTTCATCAACAAGGGCCCTTCATCAACAAGGGCCCTTCATCAACAAGGGCCCTTCATCAACAAGGGCCTTTCATCAACAAGAGCCCTTCATCACCAAGAGCCCTTCATCAACAAGGGCCCTTCATCAACAAGGGCCCTTCATCAACAAGAGCCCTTCATCAACAAGAGCCCTTCATCAACAAGAGCCCTTCATCAACAAGAGCCCTTCAACAAGAGCCCTTCATCACCAAGAGCCCTTCATCACCAAGAGCCCTTCATCACCAAGAGCCCTTCATCAACAAGAGCCCTTCATCAACAAGAGCCCTTCATCAACAAGAGCCCTTCATCAAGAGCCCTTCATCAACAAGAGCCCTTCATCAACAAGAGCCCTTCATCAACAAGGGCCCTTCATCAACAAGAGCCCTTCATCAACAAGAGCCCTTCATCAACAAGAGCCCTTCATCAACAAGGGCCCTTCATTAACAAGGGCCTTTCATCAACAAGAGCCCTTCATCAACAAGAGCCCTTCATCACCAAGAGCCCTTCATCAACAAGGGCCCTTCATCAACAAGGGCCCTTCATCAACAAGAGCCCTTCATCAACAAGAGCCCTTCATCAACAAGAGCCCTTCATCAACAAGAGCCCTTCATCAACAAGAGCCCTTCATCAACAAGTGACCTTCATCAACAAGAGCCCTTCATCAACAAGTGACCTTCATCAACAAGTGACCTTCAACAAGTGACCTTCATCAACAAGTGACCTTCATCAACAAGTGACCTTCATCAACAAGTGACCTTCATCAACAAGTGACCTTCATCAACAAGTGACCTTCATCAACAAGTGACCTTCATCAACAAGTGACCTTCATCAACAAGTGACCTTCATCAACAAGTGACCTTCAACAAGTGACCTTCATCAACAAGTGACCTTCATCAACAAGTGACCTTCATCAACAAGTGACCTTCATCAACAAGTGACCTTCCTTGAAGGACATAAAATAAAATTATGTACTTTGTATCTTTCATCTCATTTTACTGTTTCTATGGCATTACTACGGAGTTGTTAATTAATACACTTAAGTAAATATATATTCCCTTTAAATATTTGTTAGCCTGATGCTTGCCTGATATACTGCACATAAAATGGGGCTTTAAAAGAACAGTTTGTTAACGTATTGCCCTACAAGTTTGAGTACGAGCTCGCCATAGGTTCGATCGTATGGCAAGCCATTCTAATCTGAGAGTTCAAAGCGCTGTCTACTCCAGTCAGTGAGCACCACTTAGGATCTAGACTCTAGTCTAAACTACAACAGCTCAGATGGCAGATAGTTTCTCTCCAGTCCTCATATGTGCTGTTTACCTCCAAGGTAATGTGACCTAAGGAAAGAAACGCATTCACCATCACTCATTCCCTAGCTGTCTTTAGAGATGTGCACGAACATCACAGTTCCAATGACTCTCTGAACCCCAATATATCCCCACCCTCCAACACTTCAGATTGAAGTCAAATGAGTGAACCTGTTTCACCTTTTAATAACTTTCTTTTGATGGCAAGGGCGGTGCCAAGGGGAGGGGGAGAAGGGGATGTTGAAGCCCCCGTAATAATAATAATAATAATAATAATAATAATAATAATAATAATAATAATTATAATAATAATAATGCTTTGAAAAAAAGGCTCTTCCAACCAGATTACCACCCCAAAGCCCCTCCTACGTAAAATTCCTGGAACCGCCTCTGCTTGATAGTAATAAATATATAAAGCTTAAACGTCCACTACCAACAAAGTCACACCAAAACTAAAGTAGCAGCAGTAATAAAGCAAGCAAGCAGTCTCATTAATGAAGACAAGTACACCACTTAGAAAAGCACTCGAAAAATACACAAAACTAATTGTAAGACGTGTAGGTATTTCTAGAGGAATGTTTTGATGTCAATGAAGGGCTCTTGATCCAAGAAATTTGAGCTACCTTCTTCCTTGGACCAAAACTGATTACCTATTCCCCGGGGCGCTTACGAATTTAGCGCTTCCTCGTGAATATTATAAGACATGCAGGAAGGCAGAAACAGTAATCGGAGGCAGAGAGATGATGAATGAAGTAGAGGCAGGTAAGTAACGTGGCAGGCAGGCAGTGGGAGGCAGAAATACAGGGAGAGAAGGAAGTAGGCAACGGGAGAGAGGGCAGTCAGGCACGCAGTTGGTAGCAGGAGATACTCAGGCAGGCATGGAAGCACTTGAGAGGCACTAAGTTTCCTCGTCTTCTAATAGCATGTTCATTTTTTCACTATAATCTACCTTGTCCATAATTACTATCGCATTTGCTTTGTCTGTTTCGTAAGGTGAAGTCCAGGATCTTTCCTTAATTCATGGTATAACTTAACAAATCTTTGAGGACAATTGTGTTGCAGAGGTCTAAGACCTCTGCAACACGAGGTAGATTACAGTGGAAAAATGAACATGTTAATTGAAGACGGGGATACTTACGTGCCCCTTAAAATATGTCAGAAGAGTGCTACTCAGGCAGGGAGGGAGGCAGACAGACAGGTCGTAAGGGATATTACAACATGCAGGAGAATGATGAGTAGAGAAAGGAGTGAGATGTTTGGGGAGAGAAGAATATACGATAAAATCGTATCCAGAAAAAGATGACCGTAGGAGGCAAGGAAATGAGAAGGAAAGAGGGGTGGGAGAGAGGGGAAAAGATGGAATGAGGGAGAGGATGGAGTGAAGGGAGTGAGAAATAGAAGGGAGTGAGAAATAGAGGAAAGGGAGCACTAAAGCCAGGGAGCTTACCTTAGGCCAGAAGTTCGCAGCAGGCTGCACCATCCAGCATGCAACAAAATCAAACACAAATGACTAATACTCTCAGACATATTTTTTGCCTTATTTTATATTATATATATATATATATATATATATATATATATATATATATATATATATATATATATATATATATATATATATATATGTCGTGCCGAATATGTAAAACTGGTCAATTAGCAAGAACTCATTTAAAATTAAGTCCTTCCTAAAATTTTCTCTTATACGTTTAGATATATATTTTTTTCATTAATGTTAATGTAAAAAAAATTTATTTTGCTCCAAAAGAATCTTAGAAAACTTACCTAACCTTATTATAACAAGAACAATTTATTTTAGCCTAACCCAACTAGATATATTTTAAATCTGTTTACAATAATTAAATACTAAACAAACGCAGTGAAATATATTTTTTTCGTTAGGTTCAGAATGATTTTGGCGAAATTATTGCATAAACAAATTTTCGCTTGTCCTATATGGCAAGATGAGCGTTGCTATTTAAGCCAAGATGGCAAGTTCTGCCTATTCGGCACGACATATATATATATATATATATATATATATATATATATATATATATATATATATATATATATATATAAATAATATAATTATATATATATATATATATATATATATATATATATATATATATATATATATATATATATATATATATATATATATATATATAAAATCAATAACACTGCGACTAGCCGTGGATTCGAACCCATGTCATTTTGGCCCGCCTCATGTTAGTTTAATATCTATTATGGTGAGCAAAAATCGCACGTGACGCTCTAACCCACCGGACCACGCAATCCTACAAAAATCAAGCACCCAGCGGAGCTAGGTGTTTTACCTTGATCCGAGGACATACGGTGCTGTGGGTGCCTCTGAGCTAATTTCATTCTACTCCCCGTTTGGTGTACTAACCTCCACGAGCAGTGTATATATATTATTGTAACCACAAACGAGTAGTATTAATAAATAACACTGCGACTAGCCAAGGATTCGAACCCATGTCGTTTTGGCCCGCCTCGTGGTTACAATAATTATATATATATATATATATATATATATATATATATATATATATATATATATATATATATATATATATATATATATATATATATTCCTTGTCGCTTTTACTGGTTTGTTTCACCCAATTTTTTCAGTGTCATTTTAGCGCGTGGTTGGACAGAGTTACACGCTCATAAACTGACATATCATTCTTATACACAGTATAAGCTATGCCCAGCATCCTTGGAATTATTCCAGTATCACCAGTATCACTGGTGCGACACGACCTCTGTTAGTTATGTCTGGACAGAGTTCCTCCCATTTAATATCCCCTGGATCGATTGTCCTCTCCAGCATTCTTAAATCCATAAATACAAAACACCGATATGAAAAACAGTACAGAATGGGTCACATAACCAGAGACCAAACAAAATGTTACTCGTCAATCCTAACCAGCCTGATAAGAAGGGCAAAAAAATTGTATTATGAGAACAGATTATCCAACTTACGAGGTGATATAAAAAAGACCTGGAAGACCCTATCAGAAATTCTGGGAACAAAAAAGATATCACGACATAGCGAAATAAAATTAGCAAAATCAGATGAACCCCAACTCCCACCAACAGAAACAGCAAACAGACTCAATGATTTCTTCTCCACTATAGGTCAAAACCTAGCCAATAAAATCCCAAGCTCAGATACCCCACCAAATGACTACCTCACTGGCAACTACCCGAACACACTGTTCCTAGCTCCGACTAACCCATACGAAGTCTCCCTTATTATCAACGCACTGAAAAACAAGGCAGGAGATTTAAATACCTTACCACCCTTTATATACAAAAAAGCGTCACAAGTACTATCACCAATCATTGCAACACTCTTTAACAAATCCATTGAATCCTCCACCTTCCCTACAGTTCTCAAAATAGCAAGGGTCACCCCGATCCATAAAGGAGGAGACCAGAGTTGAATAACTATAGGCCAATATCCAATTTACACCCTCTCTCAAAAATCATAAACGAATCTACTCCTGCCTCATCTCCCAAAACATTCTCAACCCCTGCCAATTTGGATTCAGGCCTAATAAAAATACTAATGATGCTATTATACACATGCTAGAACATATATACACTGCAATAGAGAAAAAAGAAGTCCCACTGGGGATCTTCATTGACTTATGTAAAGCTTTTGATACAGTTGACCATGACTTGCTCCACGTAAAATTGTCACACTATGGTATTAGAGGGCACTCCCTCAACTACCACAAGTCTTACCTCAGCAACAGAAGCCAATATGTGTACGCAAATGGGGCAAGCTCTTCCGCACAACCAATTACAGTTGGTGTCCCTCAGGGAAGTGTCCTTGGCCCTCTTCTCTTTCTCCTATACATAAATGACCTACCAAATGCTTCGCAATTACTCAAACCCACACTTTTTGCAGATGACACTACATACGTCTTCTCTCACCCGAGCCCAGTCACGCTAGCCAATACTGTAAACACCGAATTACAGAAAATATCTACCTGGATGAGGACTAACAAACTTACACTAAACATTGACAAAACCTACTTCATTCAGTTTGGTAACAGAGCTACAGATGTACCTCTTAACATAACAATAAACGGATCACCTATCACAAAGCTAACAGAGGGAAAATTCCTAGGAATCCACCTCGATAATAGACTCAAATTTCATACACATATACAACAAATTTCTAAGAAAATCTCCAAGACTGTAGGCATACTATCGAAGATACGGTACTATGCTCCACAGTCAGCCCTCCTGGCCCTATATCACTCTCTTATTTACCCCTATCTCACCTATGGAATTTGTGCATGGGGCTCAACAACAATTAACCATCTCAGACCACTAATTACCCAACAAAAGGCTGCAGTTAGAATGATAACAAATTCTCACTACAGGCAACACACTCCACCAATATTCAAAACACTCAACCTACTCACCATACAAAACATCCATACTTATTATTGCACCTATTACATACATAGAACACTTAACTCTGATATTAACCCTCCCCTCAAACATTTCCTTGCCAACCTCAACAGAACACATGACCATAACACAAGGCACAGATCACTCTTTGATGTTCCTCGTGTCCATCTCACGCTATGCAAAAACTCAGTGCACATAAAAGGCCCTAAAATCTGGAATTCATTACCTGTAAATATAAAAGAAACACTACCTGTTTATAAATTCAAGTCTCTTCTCAAAGATCACTTACTCACCCAAAACCAAATAAATACTGAATACCTGAACCTTATAAATTGTATATCCTATATGTTACTCACAATTATATCACACAAATGTTAAACCTAGGACCCAATCTAACTTTATTATTTTTTTAAATACACTACCTAACAGAATACTCCATTCTACTGAATGTACAACAATGCATGCAACCATATGACCTGTCTTTGTAATACTCACTTGTGCTTTATAGTTATCCGTTTACAATAATGTTTTATCACTGATTTCATCATTGCTTAGTTAATCTTAAGTTAATTTTAAGCCAGCCCGTAATGCTATGCATAGTATAAGTGGCTTTGGCATGCTGCTCTTACCTGTATTTTTTGTACCTCTGTTTGTATGCTTAAATTACTAAATAAATAAATAAAAATAAATAAATAAATGTTGCCAGTCTCCACGCTGCCAGCCTCCACGTTGCCAGCCTCCACGTTGCCAGCCTCCACGTTGCCAGCCTCCACGTTGCCAGCCTCCACGTTGCCAGCCTCCACGCTGCCAGCCTCCACGTTGCCAGCCTCCACGTTGCCAGCCTCCACGTTGCCAGCCTTGCCAGCCTCCACGTTGCCAGCCTCCACGATGCCAGCCTCCACGTTGCCAGCCTCCACGTTGCCAGCCTCCGCGTTGCCAGCCTCCACGTTGCCAGCCTCCACGTTGCCAGCCTCCACGTTGCCAGTCTCCACGCTGCCAGTCTCCACGTTGCCAGTCTCCACGTTGCCAGTCTCCACGCTGCCAGTCTCCACGCTGCCAGTCTCCACGCTGCCAGTCTCCACGTTGCCAGCCTCCACGCTGCCAGTCTCCACGCTGCCAGTCTCCACGCTGCCAGTCTCCACGTTGCCAGTCTCCACGTTGCCAGTCTCCACGTTGCCAGTCTCCACGTTGCCAGTCTCCACGCTGCCAGTCTCCACGCTGCCAGTCTCCACGCTGCCAGTCTCCACGTTGCCAGCCTCCACGCTGCCAGTCTCCACGTTGCCAGTCTCCACGCTGCCAGTCTCCACGCTGCCAGCCTCCACGCTGCCAGTCTCCACGTTGCCAGCCTCCACGCTGCCAGTCTCCACGCTGCCAGTCTCCACGCTGCCAGTCTCCACGCTGCCAGTCTCCACGTTGCCAGCCTCCACGCTGCCAGTCTCCACGCTGCCAGTCTCCACGTTGCCAGCCTCCACGATGCCAGCCTCCACGATGCCAGCCTCCACGTTGCCAGCCTCCACGTTGCCAGCCTCCACGATGCCAGCCTCCACGATGCCAGCCTCCACGATGCCAGCCTCCACGTTGCCAGCCTCCACGATGCCAGCCTACACGTTGCCAGCCTCCACGCTGCCAGCCTCCCCGCTGCCAGCCTCCACGGTGCCAGCCTCCACGTTGCCAGTCTCCACGTTGCCAGCCTCCACGCTGCCAGCCTCCACGATGCCAGCCTCCACGCTGCCAGCCTCCACGATGCCAGCCTCCACGCTCCCAGCCTCCACGTTGCCAGCCTCCACGTTGCCAGCCTCCACGTTGCCAGCCTCCACGTTGCCAGCCTCCACGCTCCCAGCCTCCACGCTCCCAGCCTCCACGCTCCCAGCCTCCACGCTCCCAGCCTCCACGTTGCCAGCCTCCACGCTCCCAGCCTCCACGCTCCCAGCCTCCACGCTCCCAGCCTCCACGCTCCCAGCCTCCACGCTCCCAGCCTCCACGCTCCCAGCCTCCACGCTGCCAGCCTCCACGCTGCCAGCCTCCACGCTGCCAGCCTCCACGCTGCCAGCCTCCACGCTGCCAGCCTCCACGCTGCCAGCCTCCACGCTGCCAGCCTCCACGCTGCCAGCCTCCACGCTGCCAGCCTCCACGTTGCCAGCCTCCACGTTGCCAGCCTCCACGTTGCCAGCCTCCACGTTGCCAGCCTCCACGTTGCCAGCCTCCACGTTGCCAGCCTCCACGTTTTAAAAAGATGGACCCGATTTAAAAATGCATACTGCTCTGAAACTGGTTCCATCTTTTGCAAACACCCGTTATCTTTATGAGAACTGTTGATTTGGGTAATCCATTAAAAAGTAAACCACGCTTTTAGGCATTTTAGCCTAAACAGGAGGCAGCTCTGACGAGAACTCACACACACACGAGCTTTTAAATCTTTGCACAAAATTCAACTTAAACCAGCAAATAGAGCCTACTAGACTGGAGAATACACTAGACCTCATCTTCACTAACAATGATAATCTGATACGAAATGTCACCCTATCAAAAACAATATACTCAGATCACAATATAATCGAGGTTCAGACACGTACGCGCGGAGCCCCAGACCGACAAAATGAGATCAGTCACGAGGGAGCCTTCACCAAATTCAACTTCAATAACAAAAACATAAAGTGGGACCAAGTAAACCAAGTCCTCAACGATATAAGCTGGGAAGATAGACTAAGCAACACAGACCCCAACTTATGCCTAGAACAGATTAACTCGGTGGCACTCGATGTATGCTTAAGGCTTATACCTTTAAGAAAAAGGAGTAGAAGATGTAAAATAGAAAGAGACAGGCGCTCCCTTTACAGGCGACGGAAAAGAATAACAGAGCGGCTAAAAGAGGCCAATATATCTGAAATGCGTAGGGAGACACTGGTCAGAGAAATAGCAAACATCGAACTTAAGCTAAAGGAATCTTATAGGAGTCAGGAATCGCGGGAAGAACTAAAAGCCATAAATGAAATCGAAAGAAACCCAAAGTCGAGAACAACATCCAGTATTGGGCCCCTACTTAAACAAGATGGGTCCTACACAGATGACAGCAAGGAAATGAGCGAGCTACTCAAGTCCCAATATGACTCAGTTTTTAGCAAGCCGCTAACCAGGCAGAGTCGAAGATCTAAATGAATTTTTTATGATAGAGCTACAGAATTTGGTAAATACAACCCTATCTGATGTTATCCTGACGCGATAAATGACATGCCCATGCACTCTGCCCCAGGGCCAGATTCATGGAACTCCGTGTTCATCAAGAACTGCAAGAAGCCCCTATCACGAGCTTTTACCATCCTATGGAGAGGGAGCATGGACACGGGGGTCGTCCCACAGTTACTAAAAACAAAAGACATAGCCCCACTCCACAAAGGGGGCAGTAAAGCAATAGCAAAGAACTAATGACCGATAGAACTAACATCCCATATCATAAAAATCTTTGAAAGGGTCCTAAGAAGCAAGATCGCCACCCATCTAGATACCCATCAATTACACAACCCAGGGCAACATGGGTTTAGAGCAGGTCACTCTTGTCTGTCCCAACTACTGGACCACTACGACAAGGTCGTAACAGCGCACAAAATGCGTGCTAAAGGAATAACAGGAAAAGCTGGTAGATGGATCTATAATTTTCTCACAAACAGAACACAAAGTGTAGTACTCAACAGAGTAAAGTCTGAGGCGGCTACGGTGAAAAGCTCTGTTCCACAAGGCACAGTACTCGCTCCCATCTTGTTTCTCATCCTCATATCTGACAGACAAGGATGTCAGCCACAGCACCGTGTCTTCCTTTGCAGATGACACCCGAATCTGCATGACAGTGTCTTCCATTGCAGACACTGCAAGGCTCCAGGCGGACATCAACCAAATCTTTCAATGGGCTGCAGAAAACAATATGAAGTTCAACGATGAGAAATTTCAATTACTCCGATATGGTAAACATCTTTCAACACACCGGCAGTATCCCACCGAGGCGGGGTGGCCCAAAAGGAAAAACGAAAGTTTCTCCTTTTACATTTAGTAATATATACAGGAGAAGGGGTTACTAGCCCCTTGCTCCCGGCATTTTAGTCGCCTCTTACAACACGCATGGCTTACGAAGGAAGAATTCTTTTCCACTTCCCCATGGAGGTAAGAGAAAGTAAACAAGAACAAGAACTAGTAAGAAAATAGAAGAATACCCAGAGGGGTGTGTATATATATGCTTGTACATGTATGTACTCACCTAGTTGTACTCACCTAGTTGAGGTTGCAGGGGTCGAGTCCAAGCTCCTGGCCCCGCCTCTTCACTGGTCGCTACTAGGTCACTCTCCCTGAACCATGAGCTTTATCGTACCTCTGCTTAAAGCTATGTATGGATCCTGACTCCACTACATCGCTTCCCAAACTATTCCACTTCCTGACTACTCTGTGGCTGAAGAAATACTTCCTAACATCCCTTTGATTCATCTGTGTCTTCAACTTCCAACTGTGTCCCCTTGTTACTGTGTCCAGTCTCTGGAACATGCTGTCTTTGTCCACCTTGTCAATTCCTCTCAGTATTTTGTAAGTCGTTATCATGTCCCCCCTATCTCTCCTGTCCTCCAGTGTCGTCAGGTTGATTTCCCTTAACCTCTCCTCATAGGACATACCTCTTAGCTCTGGGACTAGTCTTGTTGCAAACCTTTGCACTTTCTCTAGTTTCTTTACATGCTTGGCTAGGTGTGGGTTCCAAACTGGTGCCGCATACTCCAATATGGGCCTAACGTACACGGTGTACAGGGTCCTGAACGATTCCTTATTAAGATGTCGGAATGCTGTTCTGAGGTTTGCCAGGCGCCCATATGCTGCAGCAGTTATTTGGTTGATGTGCGCTTCAGGAGATGTGCCTGGTGTTATACTCACCCCAAGATCTTTTTCCTTGAGTGATGTTTGTAGTCTCTGACCCCCTATGTGTAGTGTGACCTAAGTGTAAGTAGAAGTAGCAAGACGTACCTGAAACCTTGCATGTTTATGAGACAGAAAAATGGGCACCAGCAATCCTACCATCATGTAAAACAATTACAGGCTTTCGTTTCACACTTGCTTGGCAGGACAATTGCTGCACACTAACAGCACCTTTCAAGGCAGGTGAAATTGCTGACCTAGAAAATGTGCAGAGAACCTTCACGGCGCGCATAACGGAGATAAAACACCTCAATTACTGGGAGCGCTTGAAGTTTCTGAACCTGTACTCCCTGGAACGCAGGTGGGAGAGAGCATGATTATATACACCTGGAAAATCCTAGAGGGACTAGTACCGAACTTGCACACAAAAATCACTCACAACGAAAGCAAAAGACTTGGCAGACGATGCAACATCCCCCCAATGAAAAGCAGGGGTGTCACTAGCACGTTAAGAGAGAACACAATAAGTGTCAGGGTCCCGAGACTGTTCAACTGCCTCCCAGCATACATAAGGGGGATTACCAGTAGACCCCTGGCTGTCTTTAAGCAGGCACTGGACAAGCACCTACAGTCGGTACCTGACCAGCCGGGCTGTGGTTCGTACTTTGGATTGCGTGCAGCCAGCAGTAACAGCCTGGTTGATCAGGCTCTGATACACCATGAGGCCTGGTCACAGACCGGGCCGCGGGGGCGTTGACCCCCGGAACTCTCTCCAGGTAAACTCCAGGTAAGCTACAATATTTAAATTTCACCTACAACTTTTATTAACATTCTTTATATACTATAAATTTTACGACAACATGGCCACCTGTGTGTGACGGAGAGGTACAATTATGCAATTTGTTTCCTAAGGATTATGGGGAGCACTAAACCCGTAGGGATTATATAGCGCCTGTGGGGGGGAGGATGGAAGGTATTCAGGCTAAATTCAGGGAACTGGAGCACAGATCCAATTCTCTAGACCAAGAGCCCCTCACCAGCGTCAAGGAACCTCCCTTGAGGGGTTCATGAGGAGGAACTTGTGTGGTGCAGACAGCAGGAACAGCCTGGTTGATCAGACCCTGATCCACCACGAGGCCTGGTCTCAGACCGGGCCGCGGGGGCGTTGACCCCCTGAAACCCTCTCCAGGTATACAAGTAGAAATGAACCGACCCTGGCCAGTCCCACACTAGGAGCCGCCACAACCTTTCGTTCTTCAGTTTAATATGTTTATTATGCACCCCATACCCATCCTGTGGGCGGTAGTCACCACATACCCATCCTGTGGGCGGTAGTCACCACATACCCATCCTGTGGGCGGTAGTCAAAAGATTACAGAGGTACATAATGGGTCCAGGGACTGGACCTCAAAGTTTTGATAGTTGAGCAAGTTACAGAGGTAATGAACTGCAACCTTCTCAACACGCCTTTAACCGCAGTGTTGCCTTAATTTACGAAACCACTTAATTTTATATTCATAAATATAGTATTGGCTTTTTAAACTTTACCAACAATTGTAAGTTAAGGCCTTTTTTATTAAGTTAAAAAAGGCTTAAGACATTACGGACTCAGACGTGTGGTGGGACCTACCATCTATCGTGACGTGTGGTGGGACCTACCATCTATCGTGACGTGTGGTGGGACCTACCATCTATCGTGACGTGTGGTGGGACCTACCATCTATCGTGACGTGTGGTGGGACCTACCATCTATCGTGACGTGTGGTGGGACCTACCATCTATCGTGACGTGTGGTGGGACCTACCATCTATCGTGACGTGTGGTGGGACCTACCATCTATCGTGACGTGTGGTGGGACCTACCATCTATCGTGACGTGTGGTGGGACCTACCATCTATCGTGACGTGTGGTGGGACCTACCATCTATCGTGACGTGTGGTGGGACCTACCATCTATCGTGACGTGTGGTGGGACCTACCATCTATCGTGACGTGTGGTGGGACCTACCATCTATCGTGACGTGTGGTGGGACCTACCATCTATCGTGACGTGTGGTGGGACCTACCATCTATCGTGACGTGTGGTGGGACCTACCATCTATCGTGACGTGTGGTGGGACCTACCATCTATCGTGACGTGTGGTGGGACCTACCATCTATCGTAACGTGTGGTGGGACCTACCATCTATCGTGACGTGTGGTGGGACCTACCATCTATCGTGACGTGTGGTGGGACCTACCATCTATCGTGACGTGTGGTGGGACCTACCATCTATCGTGACGTGTGGTGGGACCTACCATCTATCGTGACGTGTGGTGGGACCTACCATCTATCGTGACGTGTGGTGGGACCTACCATCTATCGTGACGTGTGGTGGGACCTACCATCTATCGTGACGTGTGGTGGGACCTACCATCTATCGTGACGTGTGGTGGGACCTACAATCTATCGTGACGTGTGGTGGGACCAACCATCTATCGTGACGTGTGGTGGGACCTACCATCTATCGTGACGTGTGGTGGGACCTACCATCTATCGTGACGTGTGGTGGGACCTACCATCTATCGTGACGTGTGGTGGGACCTACCATCTATCGTGACGTGTGGTGGGACCTACCATCTATCGTGACGTGTGGTGGGACCTACCATCTATCGTGACGTGTGGTGGGACCTACCATCTATCGTGACGTGTGGTGGGACCTACCATCTATCGTGATGTGTGGTGGGACCTACCATCTATCGTGACGTGTGGTGGGACCTACCATCTATCGTGACGTGTGGTGGGACCTACCATCTATCGTGACGTGTGGTGGGACCTACCATCTATCGTGACGTGTGGTGGGACCTACAATCTATCGTGACGTGTGGTGGGACCAACCATCTATCGTGACGTGTGGTGGGACCTACCATCTATCGTGACGTGTGGTGGGACCTACCATCTATCGTGACGTGTGGTGGGACCTACCATCTATCGTGACGTGTGGTGGGACCTACCATCTATCGTGACGTGTGGTGGGACCTACCATCTATCGTGACGTGTGGTGGGACCTACCATCTATCGTGACGTGTGGTGGGACCTACCATCTATCGTGACGTGTGGTGGGACCTACCATCTATCGTGACGTGTGGTGGGACCTACCATCTATCGTGACGTGTGGTGGGACCTACCATCTATCGTGACGTGTGGTGGGACCTACCATCTATCGTGACGTGTGGTGGGACCTACCATCTATCGTGACGTGTGGTGGGACCTACCATCTATCGTGACGTGTGGTGGGACCTACCATCTATCGTGACGTGTGGTGGGACCTACCATCTATCGTGACGTGTGGTGGGACCTACCATCTATCGTGACGTGTGGTGGGACCTACCATCTATCGTGACGTGTGGTGGGACCTACCATCTATCGTGACGTGTGGTGGGACCTACCATCTATCGTGACGTGTGGTGGGACCTACCATCTATCGTGACGTGTGGTGGGACCTACCATCTATCGTGACGTGTGGTGGGACCTACCATCTATCGTGACGTGTGGTGGGACCTACCATCTATCGTGACGTGTGGTGGGACCTACCATCTATCGTGACGTGTGGTGGGACCTACCATCTATCGTGACGTGTGGTGGGACCTACCATCTATCGTGACGTGTGGTGGGACCTACCATCTATCGTGACGTGTGGTGGGACCTACCATCTATCGTGACGTGTGGTGGGACCTACCATCTATCGTGACGTGTGGTGGGACCTACCATCTATCGTGACGTGTGGTGGGACCTACCATCTATCGTGACGTGTGGTGGGACCTACCATCTATCGTGACGTGTGGTGGGACCTACCATCTATCGTGACGTGTGGTGGGACCTACCATCTATTGTGACGTGTGGTGGGACCTCCCATCTATCGTCGTGTTCAATACTAAATTACCCTATTCATCATTTATTTATCACTGTCAGATCCGTGAATCACCGAGTATTATGAAGAATTCGTTTTCTTTCACCCCCGTCCTGCCGTCACCGAAATTTAACTCCGCTATAAGTGTGTACGTATATTTCACTACTGGAGAAAAAATACGATTAATGCGTGAAATTAATTTAATAACGTATTTGCTAATAGCTAAATTAGGCACTGACATACACTACACACATTCCACTGACATACACTATACACATTCCACTGGCTCCACAAGATGGGTTTGGCTAGGCTATCTTAATTAAGTTACCCCGTGTTTCCGTATGGTTAGCTGCCAATGACCAAAGTGTTACAAACGAGAGAACTTCGGGAACGGTACTAGTTACTTTTAGTTTTTGTCCTGTTTCCTGACGAACGTCACCTAACCTAACGTTACTAGTTGCCCAACAGAAGCAAGAGCGAAAATATATAAAAAATGGAAGACTGACAGGCAGGCAGGGACGGATCTACCATGAAACTAATGAGGCTTAAGCTTCAGGGGCCCCTAATTCCAGAGGGGCCCCAGAAGCGACTGTAGTCTGTATGAGAAGGGCTTGCGAAGGGGCCCCCATAGCAGTTCAAGCCTCAGGGGCCCCAAAAATATAGGTCCGCCACTGCTGACAGGAGTAAAAACAAAATATGTAGAAGTGATATGTAGGGAGAGGGGCAGTGTGGGAAAGGGAAGCTGGGTCGACCTGTAGTAGTGCTGGGGAGGTGGCAGGGGTGTCGACGGGCTTAGTATAAACAGAACTTGCTCTCACAGTCCATCCACTTTCTCGACCCATTACCCAGCGTGAGAGTGCTAGTTGCACCTGTCACTTGAGCAGACTTCCATACCAGAGTGGCGTTGGTCTGTTATGAACGATGTCAGTCACTGTTCTGAAGATGTCTGTGGTCTTACTGTTATGAACGATGTCAGTATCTGTTCTGAAAATGTCTGAGGTTCACTGTTATGCACGAAGTCAGTCACTGTTCCCAAGGTTAGCCAATCCCATCTTTGTGGACCATTCAGTTATCTATGCTACGGGCACAAGATTTTCTTCTCGCCTTCACATGCACCATAAACTCGCCAACTAAAAACCCTCACCCAAGTAAAACCGATTTATAAAAAAAAAAAAAACACAGTAAACCAACAAAGACATTCATAGTTAAAATATTTAGTATATGTTAGAAAAAAATCATCTGGTGTTAGTAAAAGATTTTTTTTTTTAAATTACCGAGGTTCCTGCGGGCACCCCCTGGAACCTGGAGGTTGTACCGAAAAGTATCAAAACCTAGACGAAAAATACTTACCGGCAGGTAGTCAAAATATGCATCATACTTAGCAGCAGGTCACTAGTTGTTGCACTGAGAGGAGCAGGATCACTCGAAAGGACATGGCCGTTAATGGTGTGTGTTGCCCAGTCCCCAATTTACAGAAATAATTTTGTGATTCTTGTGGAAAGAGTAGGTTCAAATACTCGTATTCTGCCAAACTTTGTTGTGTAACTTGCTGCTAATCTGTAGGGCCCATTAAAAAAACAAGCCGAAGAATGTGGCAGCCTTCGCCTCAGTATCCGCCTGGTCATTACCAGGGCCTCAAGTTTGTTTCGGGCACCCAGAGTTTCATATCCTTGCGCTGAATCGTGGCTAAGGTAATGTTATGGCGGGCGGGTGATGGAAACTTGGATGGTGGGCGGGTGGAAGCTTTGCCATGATTTAAGGTCTCGTAAGTTTATTATGCCAAATTTATTAATCAAACTGGTATTTGTGAAATAACTGGAGAATGTCTCTTTTGATCAGAAATAAATCACAGTATATGACTATTATTTAACTCTACATAATGTTCATGTGCATATAACACCTGTTGTATTCTGAAGACAACTGTAAACAAAAAATTGTACGCTGTGTTCCCAAAGGTTTAACAAGTTTTCTTACTTGTGGGCGAGAGGGCTGGACGAGAGGGCTGGATGAGAGGGCTGGATGAGAGGGCTGGATGAGAGGGCAGGGTGGCAGAGAGGTTAGCCAAATGGTCAGTTGATGTATGATTCCGTGTGGACAGTGGACTGCGTGTGGGCGTGTAACGGGGATTTTTTTTTTTTTAAGGATGTGGCAGGTTATGTGACCACCTGTATGTTTCTTAGCGTACGTCTGAGAATAAGGGCTCACCTCGACACTCTCAACATAGGAGGAGTTCTTCACCAACACCACCAGCGCTCGCAGCATGAACGAGCCAAACAGGTGAAGGTGGAGCAGGTTCCTTGGGCACCTCAACTTCCTGAAACACGGGTGATTACATTATTATATTCTGGAGGGGCCAGCCAAATCTGTGTGAGTCGCACAACAACACACAGATAATGGGCGGTACTAAGGAGAGAGAGAGAGCGAGAGAGAGAGAGAGAGAGAGAGAGAGAATGGCACCAATTCCCAAGTCTCTGACTAGCATCACGGCACTTCACCTTGGAGAGGGCAACTTGACCAAGCTGTATGTAGCTGCGGCAGTCATGGAGTACTCTGAGCACGTAGGTCACCCAGAGATCAATTCCATGATAAATGTTCAACAGAGAGAGAGAGAGAGAGAGAGAGAGAGAGAGAGAGAGAGAGAGAGAGAGAGAGAGAGAGAGAGAGAGAGAGAATCCTTAATCACTACGATTATTTTCATTACCATCATTAAATGCACAACAATGCACGGATATATTTTACCGTGACTAAAACATTCAGCAAAAATAGTTTTCACACACACACACACACACACACACACACACACACACACCTACTTTTAAAGCTAGGTGGGCATGGACAGCAGGAACGTCAAACGTACCCATACATTTCACTGGCTTTGGGGGAAGGGGTCGAACCCGGGATCTTTCATTTGTGAGACGGTCTTACTACTCAGCTACTCTGCAATGTTACAAAAGGTACTACCTATCTATCTACCCACCCACACACCGATCTTTCTACTTGGCCCCACACACAATCATCTAGGCCAAATCTACTCGCTCACCCACCTAGCCGTCTATCTAATAACTCACCCACCTTTCCAGCCAGACAGCCACCCATGCAGCCACCCAGTCAGCCACCGACCCACCTAGCCATCTTTTCAAAAAGACCTATTCATTTCCCAGCCCTCCCACACGCTCCACGGAGTTCAATAATCGAATCTTTTCACTCCAAGACAAGATGTAGGATCAGTGACGAACTCCAGGTGTGGCTTTACCCAGCCTGGCGGACGAACGCCAGGTGTGGCTTTACCCAGCCTGGCGGACGAACGCCAGGTGTGGCTTTACCCAGCCTGGCGAACGAACGCCAGGTGTGGCTTTACCCAGCCTGGCGGACGAATGCCAGGTGTGGCTTTACCCAGCCTGGCGAACGTACTCCAGGGGCGCCTTTACCTAACCTGGCGAATGTAAGCAATCCTTCACATGCAAGTAAATACAGTGGACCCTCGAATTTAGTAGTTCCTTTTCTGTGTGCAAAAGTATGGTTATTCTCTATAAAATGTATTTTTTTGTTAATATTTCCATGTATGAAGATTACATCAGGTAACAGAGACTGAGGTTCAACACCTGAAACAATCTTATAGATAAACAGAGCTAACACACACACACACACACACACACACACACACAAAGAAAAAGAAAGAAAAAAGAAAGAAAAAGGGAGAGAGAGACCCAAACATAAATTAGGTCAGGATGCTATCCCGACTGTCGTAACAGAGATGATGGATGTCAACCAACCTCGTAAACCAGGATGAGATCGACCAAGCAACAGCCCGAGACGATCATAGGGGAAAAAATCCAATCAGAAAAAGAGGAAATGGTTGGCATTTTGTTCTCGATCTTGTTATTGAAACTGACTTAAAAAATGGAGAGAGAGAGAGAGAGAGAGAGAGAGAATCACTAGGGAATACAACTGAACACCAGGGACAGGTCACTGTAAGATAGGGTCATAGAAGGTTGTTTGTGATCGTGACAGGTCGTTTGACTTGGATCACTCCACGAGTCGTGTGGCTTGCCTTTCAATACCTAAGTTTACCTTTCTAACACTCTGAAACCTACTGGAATTATCTTGGGTTAGATTAAATTTAGATTGAAATTAGAAGAAAAAAACGGAGGAGACCAAGACGAAGAGGAGCAAACCGAAAAATACGAGAGAAAACCAAGACGAAGAAGGTAAAAACGAAGATGATTACTATTATTAGTAATGCAGGATGGTTAATAATCCAAGAAAGCCAAATAGTGTGGCGGTCCTTTAAGTTACGGCCCAAAATAGTCGACTAACACAAGGGTGCCTATTTACTGCTAGGAGAGCAAGGTTATTATGGAACACGCTCGCACGTCTCGCCCAGCAATCCGTCAAGTTGAACCATCTATTAATTCCACGTCAATTCAGTAGTTGATAATATCAGTGACCCTTGATGAACCTGTTTGTTGCACTGATGATCTCATTATATCCCCGCCTGTCATTTATTCGCCTAGGGGGGTAATTTCCGTGATTATCTGTCGTAAGAGGAAGTCTGAGTGATTAATTAAAGTATAATGATGTACCACAACCTCCCTCTTCCTCTCTTCCTTCCTTCTTTCTTCCTTCCTTTTCTCCCTCCATCCCCTTCTCATAACAAAAACCGAAGTGTGAAGCCTCCACAGTGACAATCCTCAACGCAAAATTATAGACTGAGAAACAGAAGAACTGTAAACAAATTAATCGTTCGCTAATCCAGTGAATGCGATTGAATCCTCCCTCGTGGAGTGGCTCAACTCTTTATACAAACTCTCTCTCCAAGAAGAACATCATGACGTGTGATTTAGGAGCGCTTGCTGGCGTAGTAAGGGAGGTGGGGAGGGGTATAATGGGCGAATTACATTCGCTATATTTTGTTGGGAATATGATTTACATGTAGAACCGCTGTTGTAGTGTGTACAGAGATACACGTAAGATTTGACAAAGTGGATAGGGACAGAATGTTTCAGAGATGGGACACAGCAACAAGGGGTCAAAACTGCTAGTTGAAAACTAAGACGAGTCAGAGGGATGTTAGGAAATATTTCTTCAGTCACAGAGGTGTCAGGAAGTGGAACAATCTGGTGAGTAACGTAGTGGAGGCAGGATCCATACATGGCTTTAAGAAGAGGTACGATAAAGCTCTTGGAGCAAGGAGAAAGTGGACCTAGTAGCGACCAAGCAAGAGGCGGGGCCAGGAGCTGTAACTCGACCCCTGCAACCACTACTAGGCGAGTACACACCTATACGTGGTAGCATTCAAATATTTTACTCACAGAGGCCGCGAGAACACAAGCAGCGAAAGAATTTGACGTCTTCCATCAGCCTTGATATACCATACTGTTACAACATTCACACACTGACTGGCCTCACTCGGGATTCAGATCAACGAGTGATTCGTATGTACCTCACGCGCGCCGTCCAAACCCATATTTCGTATATATATCGAGACTTCCTCAGGAAGAGTGAAAAAAAGTGGAAAAATATGGGCCAGGGGGTGAGAACTGGAGCGAGAGAGGTATGCCCTCCCCGACATGGTTGTCAGACGGTAGTCGGAGAACCCACCTGTGTCAACTGCAAAGGGAATGTTTTCGAGAACGTTTTGCTGTATCAGTTGATAAAGTTCTACCTGGAGTGAAACGTTGTCTATAATTGTAAAGGTCTGCTTTAAATCAAGGGTGATGCTGCTACCACACTTGTTGGCAACACCTGCTATACGTGTCGTCAACAAATACTCTACGTTTCCGCAACACTTGTTTCACGCACCTGGAACACCTGTCATACTTGGCGGCAACACTGGTGTTTCACGCGATAATTTGCGAATAACTTTTCCACTCGTTTTCAAACCTTCGACGTCGATAATTAGAGAATACTACTTCTGAGCGACTTCAAGACTAAAGTTGTATATTGAGGCATCAGTCCTTGTCAGGCTTTAAACCTTCAAAACTGGTGTGTCATAAGAGGTTCGAAATGGTTTTGGGCTTTGGCCGTTTTTACTGAAGAAATACGCGTTACAGTTTCCGCTATAAAACTCGAGAATGGCTCTTCCGATAGGCTTCAAATCTCCATTGCCGATAATTAACTACATTAGACAATTTTAGCGTACTTCTGCGTGCACTGAGGTAGAGGGGACTGGGCTTACAGGATACGGGGATACCTTTCTCAGATCGCGCAGCTACCGCGATACACACACACACACACACACACAATGAGCTAAGACTCGACCCCTGCAACCACAAATAGGTGAGTACATGACATGACTGAAGGAATAGACTCCGAGGTGTCTCTGTTTGCAGATGACGTGAAGTTGATGAGAAGAATTCATTCGATCGAAGACCAGGCAGAACTACAAAGGGATCTGGACAGGCTGCAGACCTGGTCCAGCAATTGGCTCCTGGAGTTCAACCCCACCAAGTGCAAAGTCATGAAGATTGGGGAAGTGCAAAGAAGACCGCAGACGGAGTACAGTCTAGGGGGCCAGAGACTACAAACCTCACTCAAGGAAAAAGATCTTGGGGTGAGTATAACACCAGGCACATCTCCTGAAGCGCACATCAACCAAATAACTGCCGCAGCATATGGGCGCCTAGCAAACCTCAGAACAGCATTCCGACATCTTAATAAGGAATCGTTCAGGACCCTGTACACCGTGTACGTTAGGCTCATATTGGAGTATGCGGCACCAGTTTGGAACCCACACCTGGCCAAGCACGTAAAGAAACTAGAGAAAGTGCAAAGGTTTGCAACAAGACTAGTCCCAGAGCTAAGAGGTATGTCCTACGGGGAGAGGTTAAGGGAAATCAACCTGACGAGACTGGAGGACAGGAGAGATAGGGGGGACATGATAACGACATACAAAATACTGAGAGGAATTTACAAAGTGGACAAAGACAGGATGTTCCAGAGATGGGACACAGCAACAAGGGGACACAGTTGGAAGTTGAAGTCACAGATGAATCACAGGGATGTTAGGAAGTATTTCTTCAGCCACAGAGTAGTCAGGAAGTGGAATAGTTTGGGAAGCGATGTAGTGGAGGCAGGATCCATACATAGTTTTAAGCAGAGGTACGATAAAGCTCATGGTTCAGGGAGAGTGACCTAGTAGCGACCAGTGAAGAGGCGGGCCAGGAACTTGGACTCGACCCCTGCTACCTCAACTAGGTGAGTGTACACACACACACACACACACACACACACACACACACACACACACACACACACACGTACGTCTAGTTTAAAATTTTGGTTATATTATTGGAAAACCGAGTAATGTCTGCGCATCGGAACATAAATTGAGGAATTTGCATTGGAATTGCAAAATTTGTGACGTATATGAGACGATAAAAGATAAAGCACTTGCGAACGCGATATTTACACAGCACTTAGTTTTGCGAACGCGATTTTTATAAGCACTTTATATGCTTGCGAACGATACACAAAACGCGATTACACAGCACTTGCGAACGCGATATAAAAATTACACAGCACTTGCGAACGCGATATAAAAATTACACAGCACTTGCGAACGCGATATAAAAATTACACAGCACTTGCGAACGCGATATAAAAATTACACAGCACTTGCGAACGCGATATAAAACAACACAGACCTCAAAACAAACTTTTGAGCCAGTAGCGCTACCCTCTCAAGAAAATATTTTCAGGCCAATAAGAGTGGAAAAAAAATCTACCTCAAAATGTAATACGGAAAGAAATTTTCCACATCGCTTCCTGACCTAACACTGTCTTGCCCCGGGTCAGGCGATGCCTGTGTGAGAAGTAGCGAGGGAGAGAAGGAAGGAAAGAAGGAAGAAAGGGATAGAGGGAGTATAATTTGTTGGAACTTTTAATATAAAGTTCCAACAAATTACTGATATTCAGTCTTATTAAGTTTAGCCTAAGTTAAATTAAGTGCTCGTTGTTAACGAGTTGTTTAAACATTCTCTCACTTAGGAAATGAATCCTATTACTAGTCGCGTTCAAGGGAACAGATTTCATCCACCTTTCGCGTCCACAGGACTAGAAGATATTCGTGTTCGAGAGGCAAATTCACGATCGCAACTCACTGGCTAGAAAGAGGTTAAGCCCAGGGTCCGGCTTGGGGTGCCAGGCTAAGCCAAGTCATTCGCTGTTGTTGTTGTTGTAGCGAGCGAACAATAACGAGGAAGCGAGAGCCGTGGTAACTGCTCGTTAACGAATGATTCACTCGCGTGGAATGAACCCCCGAATATGCTTGTTCTTGGGATGATGGCGAATCACGGCAGGCGAGGTGTAACAATAGTGAATGGGCGAGGATATCCTTAGAGAGAGAGAGAGAGAGAGAGAGAGAGAGAGAGAGAGAGAGAGAGAGAGAGAGAGAGAGAGAGAGAGAGAGAGAGAGAGAGAGAGAGAGAGAGAGAGACCTACCCGAGGTACGGCAAACACTAAGGACCCACCTGAGGGAGGCGAGGATGGTAAAAGAGATGACGAGTGTGGCGAGGGAGACGCTGTAACCGATCATAGAGACCTGCTTCAGCGACGGCAGGTATTCCTGTAGGGAAAAAGTTCACTCACAGTTAATATCGTGGAGAGGTCAAGCCTGACACACACACACACACACACACACACACACACACACACACACACACACACACACACACACACACACACACACACAGGTATTAAATAAAATCAGATACACAAACGCGCACGTACAGAGGGTGAAGAACGCACCATTATGACGCTGAAGGTGGTTGTAACATTGGTAGGGGCGGCATAACCCAGGCAAGGTGTGTAGTTGGTCCAGCCTCTCTCCTGTCCACCACCAACCCAAGACCCGTTCTCACCGCACCTCCGAGACGCATGCGCCTGTCACAGATTGAGATAGAAACAGAGAAGAACTGAAACATATTAGTACTAAATGATAAATATCTTTATTTACTACAAGTACATGTACAAGGTATACAGACCATAGCTGATATCAATGACACACTACTATATAGAAAGCCCCTTGTTATACTGAACATTTCGGGCAAATTAGGTCAATTCTGTCCCAGGATGCGACCCACACCAGTCAACTAACACCCAGGTACCCATTTGACTGATGGGTGAACAGCGACAGAAGGTGTAAGAAAACACGCCCAATGTTTCCACCTTCGCCGGAAATCGAACCACGGACCCTCAGCGTGTGAAGCGAAAGCATTACCAACCAGGCCACGGGCCACCCATTTATTCTCATATTTATCTCAGCTGTACTACTGTGACAGATTTACTGAGGCAGTCAAGAAAATAATAGGCTAAAGGTATTCCACTAAAAATAATGTATAAAAACTTATCAGAAAATATTAAAATGAAAGTAATCAGTTTTTTTTTTTTTTTGGGGGGGGGGGGGTATTATCATGGTGGAGAAGCGCTAAACCCGCAGGGGTTATAAAGGTTAATGAAAGTACAAGGATAAATTATAATAGGCAGGGTTACTAATGGGGTGACACTTGGGGAGAGTCACCACCTGGGTGCCACTTGAGGGAGTCACCACCGGGGTGCCACTTGGGGGAGTCACCACCGGGGTGCCACTTGGGGAAGTCACCACCGGGGTGCCACTTTGGGGGAGTCACCACCGTGGTGCCACTTTGGGGGAGTCACCACCGGGGTGCCACTTGGGGTGGGAGAGTCACCAATGGATAGACAGTCATTCAATTCAAAATGAAAACCCAACGCATCACACTATATTACTGTAACTACGAACGAGTGGTATTGATCAATAACAACACTGCGCTAGCCAAGGATTCGAACCCATGTTGTACTGGCCTGCCTCATGGTAAGCGAGAACCACATGACGCTTTAAACCACAGGACCACCCAACCCTACAAGAATGGCGTAGCCAGCACACAGCTAGTTGTTGGGCCGCCATCCGAGGGCATACGGAGGTGTGGGAGCTTCTAAGCTAATTTCATTCTCATCCCTGTTTGGTGTACTAGCCTCACGAGCAGCACTTATATATTATTGTAACCACGAACGAGTGGTATTGATCAATAACAACACTGCACTAGCCAAGGATAAGCTGTGTGCTGGCTACGCCATTTTTTAAAGCGTCATGTGGTTCTCGTTTACCATGAGGCAGGCCAGTACAACATGGGTTCGAATCCTTGGCTAGCGCAGTGTTGTTATGCATCACACTATATAACTCACAGTTTGTCTTTCCAAAAGCAAACCCCGAAAAATATAAACACGTACTAAAAATCTACACAAAACACAGAGGGTGACAAAAGTCCCCCCTGGGTACCGGTGCTAACTTCCATAATGGATGTAATACACTATTTACGAGCGGGAATAAAGAAATGGATATGTCTGCAGGTGATGCAGGCATTTTGAGTCCAGTATGAACATTAATGAGATGCCAATGAAAGAGTTGACCAATTTTTATTACTGAAAAAAAAGAATGTTGTGAATTTTGTAGAACGCGGAGCGCCAGTGATCACTGAGCGCTCTGTAACATTAAAAATATAGTCACATTACCATACACACAATACCCTATATATACCCATGTTAAAAACTCTAAAAACCCAAAAAATGCATTAACATAAACGGCCCATAAAGATACAGACTGATAAAAGATTAAAAAAAAAAGGGCTGGAATATATTTTAATAAAATCCTTAATTACTCCATATATTATGAACGAGACTCAACAAGACGGGAATAAACACGGATGGGCAGTTAGGAATTAAAACACAGGGGAAGGTGGGAGCCCCGGCAAGCAAGGTGATTAAGGTTCATAGGGAAACAGGACAACTGTCTCCTGAAGCGAGTCTTAAGTCAAGGAAGCGAGTAGTGTGTCGTGGTCTACAGCACTGTGGAAGAATTTCATAATGACGATTCCCTGAAGCAACGCGCATCCACAAAATCCTGTTCTGCAGGTTGTGGCTTTATTCTTGTTGCCACGAGCATAACCATGACTAGGAGAATGTTATGATAAATGAACGTAGCAGAGCTTCATCTCAACCTGGGTCCTGAGTACTTTCATTACCGGGACCCCAACATACCTCAGGACACCCGACATGTTCTACAACCCCAACATACCTCAGGACACCCGACATGTTCTACAACCCCAACATACCTCAGGACACCCGACATGTTCTACAACCCCAACATACCTCAGGACACCCGACATGTTCTACAACCCCAACATACCTCAGGACACCCGACATGTTCTAGAACCCCAACATACCTCAGGACACCCGACATGTTCTAGAACCCCAACATACCTCAGGACACCCGACATGTTCTAGAACCCCAACATACCTCAGGACACCCGACATGTTCTACAACCCCAACATACCTCAGGACACCCGACATGTTCTACAACCCCAACATACCTCAGGACACCCGACATGTTCTACAACCCCAACATACCTCAGGACACCCGACATGTTCTACAACCCCAACATACCTCAGGACACCCGACATGTTCTACGACCCATAACATGCCCTATGAGGCGGCTCGAACCTCCGTTGTCTTATACCGAGTCACAAACTCGAAGTCAAATTTGTAAACCACAAAGAGCGAAGCGGTAAACAACGCAGAAAATCACACAGTGAATTATGAACTAAAATCAATGAAAAATAATAAAGAAACCGAGATGAACTACAGAGATAAAATGAACAAAAAATCACTGATTTTTTTCAGATCATTTAAAAAAATGTACGTGAAAATATACTTGCCGCCTCTAAATTTACTAAGATCATATATATTCTTGACGCTGAAGGGTTCGTGATCCAAGGAACTGATATTACCCTTCCCTTCCTGAGATCACACGTGATTACCTCCCCCTCCCCAGGTGATATTTGGTCCCCCCGGGTATAATGCTCCCCAATAATAACAATAATTATTATTACACAGTTCCTCATCTCTCATTTTGGTGGACAAGAAGCGACAATTTTAGAGAGAACAAAATGTGAGAGTATTTTTGACTGAAATAATGGATTTTTGGTCGAAACATTTTAATTTTAGTGTTAAACAGGAAATAGTCCGAAAAAATCGTTAATTATCAGCAGTTTCCAGTTAAAGTCTGATAGCTAAAAAATTAAGTCTCCATCTACTGAAACATCTGTTTATGCAATATTAACAGATTTTTGTGTTGGCTAGAATGATGACGCAGTGGCTGTTATCTTTATCATCCGGATGATGACGCAGTGGCTATCTTTATCATCCGGATGACGCAGTGGCTGTTATCTTCATCATCCGGATGACGCAGTGGCTATCTTTATCATCCGGATGACGCAGTGGCTGTTATCTTTATCATCCGGATGACGCAGTGGCTGTTATCTTTATCATCCGGATGACGCAGTGGCTGTTATCTTCATCATCCGGATGACGCAGTGGCTGTTATCTTTATCATCCGGATGACGCAGTGGCTGTTATCTTTATCATCCGGATGACGCAGTGGCTGTTACCTTTATCATCCGGATGACGCAGTGGCTATCTTTATCATCCGGATGACGCAGTGGCTGTTATCTTTATCATCCGGATGACGCAGTGGCTGTTATCTTTATCATCCGGATGATGACGCAGTGGCTGTTACCTTTATCATCCGGATGACGCAGTGGCTATCTTTATCATCCGGATGACGCAGTGGCTGTTATCTTTATCATCCGGATGATGACGCAGTGGCTGTTACCTTTATCATCCGGATGATGACGCAGCGGCTGTTATCTTTATCATCCGGATGATGACGCAGTGGCTGTTATCTTTATCATCCGGATGATGACGCAGTGGCTGTTATCTTTATCATCCGGATGACGCAGTGGCTATCTTTATCATCCGGATGATGACTCAGTGGCTATCTTTATCATCCGGATGACGCAGCGGCTGTTATCTTTATCATCCGGATGATGACGCAGTGGCTGTTACCTTTATCATCCGGATGATGACGTTATCTTTATCAGCGGACTGTTATCTTTATCATCCGGATGATGACGCAGTGGCTGTTATCTTTATCATCCGGATGACGCAGTGGCTATCTTTATCATCCGGATGATGACTCAGTGGCTATCTTTATCATCCGGATGATGACGCAGTGGCTGTTATCTTTATCATCCGGATGACTCAGTGGCTGTTATCTTTATCATCCGGATGATGACGCAGTGGCTGTTATCTTTATCATCCGGATGATGACTCAGTGGCTGTTATCTTTATCATCCGGATGACGCAGCGGCTGTTATCTTTATCATCCGGATGATGACTCAGTGGCTGTTATCTTTATCATCCGGATGATGACTCAGTGGCTGTTATCTTTATCATCCGGATGATGACGCAGCGGCTGTTATCTTTATCATCCGGATGATGACGCAGTGGCTGTTATCTTTATCATCCGGATGATGACGCAGCGGCTGTTATCTTTATCATCCGGATGATGACGCAGCGGCTGTTATCTTTATCATCCGGATGATGACTCAGTGGCTGTTATCTTTATCATCCGGATGATGACTCAGTGGCTGTTATCTTTATCATCCGGATGATGACTCAGTGGCTGTTATCTTTATCATCCGGATGATGACTCAGTGGCTGTTATCTTTATCATCCGGATGATGACTCAGTGGCTGTTATCTTTATCATCCGGATGATGACTCAGTGGCTGTTATCTTTATCATCCGGATGATGACGCAGCGGCTGTTATCTTTATCATCCGGATGATGACTCAGTGGCTGTTATCTTTATCATCCGGATGATGACTCAGTGGCTGTTATCTTTATCATCCGGATGATGACTCAGTGGCTGTTATCTTTATCATCCGGATGATGACTCAGTGGCTGTTATCTTTATCATCCGGATGATGACTCAGTGGCTGTTATCTTTATCATCCGGATGATGACTCAGTGGCTGTTATCTTTATCATCCGGATGATGACTCAGTGGCTGTTATCTTTATCATCCGGATGATGACTCAGTGGCTGTTATCTTTATCATCCGGATGATGACTCAGTGGCTGTTATCTTTATCATCCGGATGATGACTCAGTGGCTGTTATCTTTATCATCCGGATGATGACTCAGTGGCTGTTATCTTTATCATCCGGATGATGACTCAGTGGCTGTTATCTTTATCATCCGGATGATGACGCAGTGGCTGTTATCTTTATCATCCGGATGATGAATCCACGAATGATTATCATTTATATTATCTCACACACATTTTCACACACACACACACACACACACACACACACACACACACACACACACACACACACACACACACATATGCATACTTTCACACACACACAATCATACACACACAATCACATACACTTTCACACACATTTTCACACACACACTTCAACACACAATCACATATACAATCACACACACACAATCACATAATCACAATCACATAATCACATATATAATACACACACACACACACACACACACACACACTCACACACACACACACACACAAAAAATCTCCGGGGTAAAAATCACACAAGCTCAGTGGGGCCTAAAAATGATTTAGATGACCGCCAATTAACCGCTAATTAATCGCCAAATAGACTAGCCTCGTAATTGGCGGCGCGAAGTTGAATGGTGTGTTACCAGAACATGTCGCGCTCTGTCTCTCTCCTCTCTATCTATTATCTATTTATTCCGCGTTTATGGCATTTTATCTATTATCTGCCTTATCTGCTCTTTGTTTCAGCTCTTATTGTTTAGTTTATGTAACAGTAGTTATGTAACAGTTATATAACAGTAATGTAACAGTTATGTAACAATTTATGTAACAGTTTATGTAACAGTAGTTATGTAACGGTTATATAACAGTAATGTAACAGTTATGTAACAGTATTTATGAAACACTGTCACAGTTATGTAACAGCAGTTATGTAACAGCAGTTGTGTAACAGCATTGTGTAACAGTTGTGTAACAGCAGTTGTGTAACAGCAGTTGTGTAACAGTATTTATGTAACAGCAGTTGTGCAACAGCATTGTGTAACAGTTGTGTAACAGCAGTTGTGTAACAGCAGTTGTGTAACAGTATTTATGTAACAGCAGTTGTGTAACAGTATTTATGTAACAGCAGTTGTGTAACAGCAGTTGTGTAACAGTATTTATGTAACAGCAGTTGTGTAACAGTTGTGTAACAGCAGTTGTGTAACAGCAGTTGGGTAACAGCAGTGTAACAGCAGTTGGGTAACAGCAGTTGGGTAACAGCAGTTGAGTAACAGCAGTTATGTAACAGCAGTTGTGTAACAGCAGTTGTGTAACAGCAGTTGTGTAACAGCAGTGTAGCAGTTGTGTAACAGCAGTGTAACAGCAGTTGTGTAACAGCAGTGTAACAGCAGTTGTGTAACAGCAGTTGTGTAACAGCAGTTGTGTAACAGCAGTGTAACAGCAGTTGTGTAACAGCAGTTGTGTAACAGCAGTGTAACAGCAGTTGTGTAACAGCAGTTGTGTAACAGCAGTTGTGTAACAGCAGTTGTGTAACAGCAGTTGTGTAACAGCAGTTGTGTAGCAGTTGTGTAACAGCAGTGTAACAGCAGTTGTGTAACAGCAGTTGTGTAGCAGTTGTGTAACAGCAGTGTAACAGCAGTTGTTTAACAGCAGTTATGTAACAGCAGTTGTGTAACAGCAGTTGTTTAACAGCAGTTATGTAACAGCAGTTGTGTAACAGCAGTTGTGTAACAGCAGTTGTGTAACAGCAGTTGTGTAACAGCAGTTGTGTAGCAGTTGTGTAACAGCAGTGTAACAGCAGTTGTGTAACAGCAGTGTAACAGCAGTTGTGTAACAGCAGTTGTGTAACAGCAGTTACACAACTGCTGTTACACAACTGCTGTTACACTGCTGTTACATAACTGCTGTTACACAACAGCTGTTATGTAACAATCTGTACTGCTTATCCAACAATATTTGTGCAACAATGTGTATAAAGCACTATGTATACAACAATGTGTATAAAGCACTATGTATACAACAATGTGTATAAAGCACTATGTATACAACAATGTGTATAAAGCACTATGTATACAACAATGTGTATAAAGCACTATGTATACAACAATGTGTATAAAGCACTATGTATACAACAACGTGTATAAAGCACTATGTATACAACAACGTGTATAAAGCACTATGTATACAACAACGTGTATAAAGCACTATGTATACAACAATGTGTATAAAGCACTATGTATACAACAACGTGTATACAGCACTATGTATACAACAATGTGTATAAAGCACTATGTATACAACAACGTGTATAAAGCACTATGTATACAACAACGTGTATAAAGCACTATGTATACAACAATGTGTATAAAGCACTATGTATACAACAACGTGTATAAAGCACTATGTATACAACAATGTGTATAAAGCACTATGTATACAACAATGTATATAAAGCACTATGTATACAACAATGTGTATAAAGCACTATGTATACAACAACGTGTATAAAGCACTATGTATACAACAACGTGTATAAAGCACTATGTATACAACAACGTGTATAAAGCACTATGTATACAACAATGTATATAAAGCACTATGTATACAACAACGTGTATAAAGCACTATGTATACAAAAACATTTTGATACAGCAATTCTTCACTTTTATTAAATATAATATACACATTATTTTGGTAACCGTAGCATATATTCTGAAAATAAAAAAAATAATTAGGGACTCGTAAACGTTTTAAGTCTTATTATGGGAAATAATCCAAATAATCAAAACTGGAAATTATAGCTATTAATATAACCAAAGTAATTTATTATATCAGGTTTAAATTGTTCAAAATTAATGGGCAAATTAATTAGGTATATTTTAAATTATTTGACTGAAACATTAAGTTAGGATTTTCAGGTTTTAGTTGGAAGATGATATATAGAAGATAGCAACGAGTGACCCAGGGTAGGTCAACATCTGGTAGCAACGAGTGTGACCCAGGGTAGGTCAACATCTGGTAGCAACGAGTGTGACCCAGGGTAGGTCAACATCTGGTAGCAACGAGTGACCCAGGGTAGGTCAACATCTGGTAGCAACGAGTGACCCAGGGTAGGTCAACATCTGGTAGCAACGAGTGACCCAGGGTAGGTCAACATCTGGTAGCAACGAGTGACCCAGGGTAGGTCAACATCTGGTAGCAACGAGTGACCCAGGGTAGGTCAACATCTGGTAGCAACGAGAGTGACCCAGGGTAGGTCAACATCTGGTAGCAACGAGTGACCCAGGGTAGGTCAACATCTGGTAGCAACGAGTGTGACCCAGGGTAGGTCAACATCTGGTAGCAACGAGTGTGACCCAGGGTAGGTCAACATCTGGTATCAACGAGTGTGACCCAGGGTAGGTCAACATCTGGTAGCAACGAGTGTGACCCAGGGTAGGTCAACATCTGGTAGTAACGAGTGACCCAGGGTAGGTCAACATCTGGTAGCAACGAGTGACCCAGGGTAGGTCAACATCTGGTAGCAACGAGTGACCCAGGGTAGGTCAACATCTGGTAGCAACGAGTGACCCAGGGTAGGTCAACATCTGGTAGCAACGAGTGACCCAGGGTAGGTCAACATCTGGTAGCAACGAGTGACCCAGGGTAGGTCAACATCTGGTAGCAACGAGTGACCCAGGGTAGGTCAACATCTGGTAGCAACGAGTGACCCAGGGTAGGTCAACATCTGGTAGCAACGAGTGTGACCCAGGGTAGGTCAACATCTGGTAGCAACGAGTGTGACCCAGGGTAGGTCAACATCTGGTATCAACGAGTGTGACCCA
>NC_091309.1:9154475-9159475 GCF_038502225.1 Cherax quadricarinatus
CGATCTTGGCTTAAATAGCAACGCTCATCTTGCCATATAGGACAAGTTAAAATTTGTGTATGCAATAATTTCGCCAAAATCATTCTGAACCTAACGATAAAAATATATTTCACTGTGTTTGTTTAGTATTAAATTATTGTAAACAAATCTAAAATATATTTAGGTGGATTAGGCTAAAATAAATTGCTTTTGTTATAAGGTTAGGTAAGTTTTCTAAGTTCCTTTTGGTGCAAAATTATAAATTTTTACATCAACATTAATGAAAAAATATATCTTTAAACGTATAAGAGAAAATTTTGGAAAGGACTTAATTTTAAACGAGTTCTTGCTAATTGACCAGTTTTACAAATTCGGCACGACATATACATATATATATATATATATATATATATATATATATATATATATATATATATATATATATATATATATATATATATATATATATAGCCCATGTTCATGAGTGAACATCGTGCGACTCTGACGGGTTTATTTTTTAATAATAATACATTTCCATAATAGAACATTAAACAGCATTGAAAATATAAGGAAGGGGTAGGGGAGGGGGTCGTTTTAAATTTCAATGTTTATTTTCTCGAAAATATTAGTCGTACCGAGAATCCAAATATACTCTAATATTAATACTGAAATCTTTCATTATTTCTTTTTTACGACGGTTAAAAAAAATAAGTGAACAGCCGATATATTTTTCAAGATGGCGTCGAAGAAGCTTCCGGGGTGAGACAGGTGGTTTTATTTACACGAGTCTACCATTGTCACTGTTCATGGTTCTTGTAAGTAATATATTTTTCAAGGGCAGAGTTACGAGGAAAAAGTCTACGGTATAATAATCCCAGATTCACATACTCCATGTAACGGTTCTTGTGGAAATTGAAACTGATGCCAGCGAATTTAATAATATTCACAATAATAATAACAATGTCACAATTATCACAATCACAAAACTCACATTGTGATTTTTGCTGTGATTGTGATAATTGTATTGTCATTATATTTAGTAATAATAATAATAATAATAATAATAATAATAATAATAATAGTGTGTTATTCAAGACAAGAGGTAAAAAATAAAATTTAGCTAGTCTCTACGTAAGCGCCATTTATTTTCCTTCTCTTTCTGCCTCCATCTCTCCAACACCTCTCACCTTCCCATCCCACTTCCTCACTTAGGCAATGGTGAAGGGCATAAGGAGAAGTGGAACATCAGATTTAAACCCGTCTCCTCCAGCCTGATCATGTGACACCTGGTAACCGCCTTTGCTGACGAGACGTGGGCGAAGAGACGGTAAGAGTGTGCTGATAAAGATAGGAAAAGGTGAGACCATGATAATTAGAGATAGAATAAATGGGAAAGTGAGGTACGGGAGGTAGGAAGGTGAGGTACGGGAGGTAGGAAGGTGAGGTACGGGAGGTAGGAAAGAGGAAAATGCCAACGAGGGGAGGAAGATAAGGGAGAAAGAGGATAATAAACAGGGGAAAAGAGAATTTGGTAAACGTGGACTGCTAGCCAGACTAGGCCAGGATAGTAAAGCAGAGGGCTCTCTCTCCACCCTCTATCATGCAATACTGATAACAGGATAAAGTGTGTATAGGGGTTCAATAGGCAAAGAGGAGGAGGAGAAGGGGTAGATACTATCTGGCAAAACAGTAAGACAAATACGGACGCCAAACTAAAGCAGAATCCAAATTCTATTTACTACAAAAATTGAAATGACTTAAATACTTAAATGTTTCAACCTAAAACGCCAAAGTCTGGCCCAACACGCCAAAGTCTGGCCCAACACGCCAAAGTCTGGCCCAACACGCCAAAGTCTGGCCCAACACGCCAAAGTCTGGCCCAACACGCCAAAGTCTGGCCCAACATGCCAAAGTCTGGCCCAACATGCCAAAGTCTGGCCCAACACGCCAAAGTCTGGCCCAACATGCCAAAGTCTGGCCCAACACGCCAAAGTCTGGCCCAACACGCCAAAGTCTGGCCCAACACGCCAAAGTCTGGCCCAACACGCCAAAGTCTGGCCCAACACGCCAAAGTCTGGCCCAACACGCCAAAGTCTGGCCCAACATGCCAAAGTCTGGCCCAACATGCCAAAGTCTGGCCCAACATGCCAAAGTCTGGCCCAACACGCCAAAGTCTGGCCCAACATGCCAAAGTCTGGCCCAACACGCCAAAGTCTGGCCCAACACGCCAAAGTCTGGCCCAACACGCCAAAGTCTGGCCCAACAGAGTTTGGAGTGCAATGGCTTGTAGCCGACAAATTGCCTGAAATAGACAACTGCAAATCAGAACTTTTGATGAGACGACTCTTGACCTGTGTAAACTACTGGTGTTAATGTAGCCTGGTTATTAGACTGTCAAACATCTCACCTTCATATGTTACCGGAAGGTATAACAAAAACCCCTGGGTTACAATGGTCCCGACTGTTGGTCTTCATATGGTCTTTAATGGTGTTAGACCTTATGGTACAGAAGCTTACTGGTGTTGCCTGCAGGGTAGACCTGTCTACACTCGCTGTCGCTACCTACTTAAATGAGACCTTGGGCGTGGTGATCATTTTGAATGATGGTCATGGACCGGGCCACGGGGGCAATGACCCCTGGAATACCCTCCAGGTATACTCCTCCAGATCCCAGATGTGTGTGTGTGTGTGTGTGTGTGTGTGTGTGTGTGTGTGTGTGTGTGTAATCTGAGTGCCACAAAGATTTATTTTTAAGACGTCGCATTCTTCCTTAAGATATTCCAGGTATCAGTCTTGTAAGTTCTCCTCTTCAGAGAGAAGTTCTCAATACAAGTGCTCTTCTGCACCTGTCTAGCGACACTGGAAAGTTCGATCCAGCACCGCCAGTTAATATACCAAGAAATTAAGAAAAATATGAGAAAATGTTAAGCAGCTGCGGCAACTGTCAAGATAACACAAGGAAAGAGAACAAAACGAAAGATAACACAAGGAAAGAACAACGAAATATAGCAAGATAACACAAGATAATATAACAAGATACGGAAAGATACCACAATTAAGAAGATACGGAAAGATACAAGAAGATACGGAAAGATACCACAAGATACAATGAAAGATAACACAGAATAACAAGATAACACAAGATACAAAAATAACAAGCAAAGATAAAGGAAAAAAATACAACTGGACTACCCAAAAACTATTCACGATAACAAAATATCAAAATAACAATTATATTTTACTATAAATAAAAGCCCCCCACGAGAATATACACACCCTTAAAATAGAATTAAAAATAATTACAACGTATATACACTAAAAGGTATACATCTCTCAGTATATATACCTCGTTCAGGGATTAAAATGTTCTGGAGTGAGAGACGTGAGGTTTAAATGTCTCTGGTGTAGGTGACCAACTTTAACGTCCCATTAACTAACCAACCAACAATGGCCTAATTAATCGGGAGTCAGAGCAAACTTGGTGTCGGAATAAATCGATAAACTGTGCCTATTTTGAGTCTTGTCGGCGAGAGCTCTCAAGTTAAGGTTGCAAAGTGTATTGCAGAGGAAACTTGACTGGTGTGTTGCAACACTGAGAACTGGATGTTTCCCCGTGGATCCAAACAGATGCAACACCCTTCGTGCAACTTAAGTTTTGCAAGAACGAGTGGGAGAACTTTTTTGAAAGGTCGGAAGAGGGGGAAGAAGGAAGATGTGGGTGATAAGGGAGGGAAGAAGGAGACAGATGACGGGAGAGTAGAAAAATAGACGGGGGGGGATAAATAGTAGAAAACACACAAGATGATACTGGTGATATCTTGGTTATCTGCTAGGAATAGCCGATGTCAGGATAGTCATGCAGAAAGCTCTCTCCCCACCCTCCACTCACTCCAACCATCCTGCTGACAAAGAGTGTTTAGAATTTAAACTTACAACCACTACCACCACCACCAACCACCATCATCAACAAGCACCACCACCACCACCAAGCACCACCACCACCAAGCACCACCACCACCACCACCAAGCACCACCACCACCAAGCACCACCACCACCACCACCAAGCACCACCACCACCAATCACCACCACCATCACCCACCAACACAACTTACACCATTACTAACACCCTCACTAATATTCATGTTACTAAAGTTACCATTACTAATCCTCCTGAATCTAATATCAGCCTAATTTAACGTCCAATATAACCAAACTTAATCTTATCTAACCTACCCTAATTATAACTAACCCTATCTAACCTAACCTACCGTAAATCTAATCTAATCTGCCGTAAGCCCAATCTAACCTATCGTAAACCTAATCTAACCTGATATAAACTGAATCTAGCAGTTGTGGGAACAAGGTGTTCTGGTGTGTGGTTAAGTGGGGGGGGATGGGAGTTTTAGGCTATATACCTGGAGTATACCTGGAGAGGGTTTCAGGGGGTCAACGCCCCCGCGGCCCGGTCTGAGACCAGGCCTCGTGGTGGATCAGGGTCCCTAAAATATGAGGAAATATTTTCTTTTGTAATATTAAGTAGGGTCCTAGCCCTGGGCAGAGCCGTAGCCCTGGGCAGGGCCCTAATCCTGGGCAGGGCCATGGTATTATGTGGGTCCTGTGTGATCAGTGGAAGTGGTTATATATTTACGGGCAGGCTGGAAGCCGGCCGGGAGATGTGGCGATCTACAGGCGCCAGTAGTAATTTATTTGCGTGGCTTAATAACCCGTGTGGGTTATCAGGCCACAAAATATGACCCAATTTTAAATAACTAGTAGTAGTGGACTAGTAAGCTTTGTGAAGAGCTGTGAAGGAAGGTTTTGTGAAGATATATTGTGCAGATATATATAGTTATATATAGATAGATCTTTATTTTTATAAAGGGTCCGGGGGTGGTGGGTATTAATATTGAAAATGCCCCCTAGACAAGGTTTTAACACCTTAGGTGTCAGTTTGAATACGTAATTATAAATACCCAACACCCCACCACCACTACCAACACCACAATTACTACCACTACA